>NW_027591469.1:0-88000 GCF_964213995.1 Mustelus asterias | reverse complement strand
TCAGTCACGGTTTCATATGGAGCCAAGAGTTAGTTTTGGAAAAGCTGATTTATGTCCCTCCTGCAGGCTCAGAGTTAGTTTAAAATTATTAATTCAGCAAAGGACCTGCTAAAACTGACCGCTCAAACAACACAATGGGAAACAAATGTTATTCAGTCGGTCTCGGGGGCAATAAACTCGCTGGTGTCCAGGGAATTGGAAAGCGTCACAAACAACAGATGGAGCAAGTTGGCGTCAGGCTGTTTAACCACAGAGGAGACAAAACCCAGATTGAAAATGCTCCTTTGTCAGCAAAGTTAAAGCTGCTGTTATAAAGTGTATAATACAACACAATCTAGGAGCCCGTGCGGGAGACAGACACTGGGAGAGAGAACTTCAAACACTGTTCATCAACTCACAGAGAGAAAAAAAATCAACAAATAATTAAACACCCACCTCACTCAAGAAAAGCGTTGAGCATTCAGCCGTTCCAGTCTCTCCACTGAATTTTCTGTATCTCAGTCTGCTTGCTGTATCTCAGCCGCTAACACACTCTCCTTTAATTTCCAAGGTTCAAATAATCCGACAACTTCTGACCCGATTTTCCTCATTGCAGTCTGTTCCCGTCTCCTGCACGGAATTAAACAGCGGCGTTTACCTGTGTGTCTGTTTCCAGGGAATCAGCTTCTTCATCCTGCAACAGAATGGTCCTGGAAACAAACAGTGTCGGTTTTAAGTGGATAGCAGGTGAGGATCCGCCCCTATTGACAAAGGAAGTTAGAACCATAGAACCATAGAAACTTACAGCTCAGAAACAGGCCTTTTGGCCCTTCTTGTCTGTGCCGAACCATTTTATGCCTAGTCCCACTGACCTGCACTTGGACCATATCCCTCCACACCCCTCTCATTCATGAACCCGTCCAAGTTTTTCTTAAATGTTAAAAGTGACCCCGCATTTACCACTTTATCCGGCAGCTCATTCCACACTCCCACCACTCTTTGCGTGAAGAAGTCCCCCCTAATATTCCCTTTAAACTTTTCTCCTTTCACCCTTAACCCATGCCCTCTGGTTTTTTTCTCCCCGAGCCTCAGCGGAAAAAGTCGAAGTCACTCTCCTTGTACTAGCGTTCAGGTGAAGAGCAGGTAATGTTTATTTTGACACTGAAATGTTTAAACATTACGTTTTGAATATGTTTAACACTTGTTTCAAATTCACTAAATTAAATTCTAATGCGAACAATTAAAATCCATCAAATTATCATTGGAACATCCTATCATTGTCCCTAGTTGAAAATGTAGCGACTGTTCCTTGGTAATATGTTTTTAAAAAAATATCTGAATCAGTTTGGAATGTATTCGAGGATTAGCGCCATTCCTACCACTCTCCCCTGTCCCCACCCCCACCCCAAAATCCCCAACGCCCCCAACGCCCCCAATCCCCAACGCCCCCAATCCCCAACGCCCCCACCTCTCTCTGAAAACAGAAACCAACAGGCTACTGACGCACTGAGAGTGGAAATTCGAACTCATCATCATTTTAAATAGTCTTATTCTCTGACGTTGCCCCAAGTTCTTGATCCGCGCCTGTCCAAAAGGGGAAATATTACCTGAGAATTCTCCCTGCTCGATAGGAAAGTTTTATTTCGTTTATCGCTCGTTAATAATTTGTTTGATTGCAGAAACAAGGTGATGACATTAAATATCAGCAGAGGTTCGAGCGTTGGACAAATACATTCTGCTCCGACATTCCCATTTTTTTCATCTTACATCAAACATGTGTTCAGATTGTCGACAGTTTCGGATTTTTTTGGCCTTTCTTCATGAACTAAACCTACATCTGGAGAGAATATAAACTGAATACATTCTCTTATTGAAAACTTAATTCGATCCTTAATAACAACCTCTGATTCAAAGCTCCAATCTATTCCATTAGTCTGTTCCCAGTAACTCTCATAGATTTACAGAGTCAGTCAGCACATAAACAGTCCCTTCGGCCCATCATGTCCATGCTGGCCATCAATTACCAATCTGCAATCATCTCATTTACCAGCACTAGATCCGTATTGGATTATGCCTTGACTATTAAAGTGCTAGTCCAGGCGCCTGTTCCATATTCCCACCATTCTGTGTGTGAAATAACATTTCCTCATATCCCCTCTTAACCACTTTCCCCTCTCCATGTTCCCATGCCCACCTGCCAGAGACACATGAAGTAAAAATTTACTTCATCGTCACTAGTAAGGCTTACGTTAACACTACAATTAATTACTGTGAAATTCCCCCAGTCGCCACACTCCGGCGCCTAATCGGGTCAATGAACTTAACCAGCACGTCTTTCTGCCTGTGGGAAGAAACTGGAGCACTCGGAGGAAACCCAGGCAGTCACGGGGAGAACGTGCTAACTCCACACATACAGTGACAAACGCCAGGAATCTGAGCAAATTCCTTGGTGCTGTGACACAGCAGCGCTAACCACTGTGCCACGCATCTGCCATTGGGAGAGATTCTGACAATATACCGTGTCTACCTTTCTGATAATTTTGTGTATCTCTATGAAGTTTTCCCTCAGCCTCCGTGCCTCCAGTGAAAGTGATCCCCGATTACCCTGTCTCTCCATAATGGTGGCAATTTCCCGTTCCAGACAACTCCTTGCTGAATCTCACTCTCAGCCCTCTCCAGTGGAATTATTCCATCCCAGAGTTTGGCGACCAGACTTTACACAATATTCCATCTGTGGATTAACTAATGATCTGAGATGGGCCTGGACCCCACTGCTCCTATAGCCTATGTCTTGGATAATGAAGGCAAGCATTCAGTATGTCTTCTAAACTAACATATCTAGCAGCACCGGCTCCATCAGGGATCAAGGGACTTGCACCCCAGGTTCACGTTAGTCCTCAGTACTCCCTGCTGCCATTCTTGAATAAAGGGATCACATTAGATATCCCACGGTCACTTCGGCGAAGATGTCGATATCTCCCTCAGTGTGTCCCTGCAATCTCCTTCCGTGACTGCCACAGAAGACTGAGGTATAATTGCTTCAGGCCCTGGGGGTTTATGCACCAATATTCCCGCTAACACATCCAATCCCTCCTTCTTATTGATCTTAACGTGTTCTTGAATCTTACTGTTCCTGCTGAAATCTCCAGGTTTAAAATGTTTCCCCCTCTGTGTATAAAGATGAAAAAATAATGTTCGACCTCAACCACGTCCTCTGACTCCTCGCACAGAGGTTCCTTTGTGCTCTGATGGGCCCCACTTTTCCCTGGTCATCCTCTCGCACCCAACATACTGAGAAAATGCCTTGCGGTTTTCCTTAGTGTGGTCTGCCAATTATATGTTGTGGCCCCTCTTTTCCCTCCTGATTGGTTTTTCAGCAGCTTGCTGAGACCCTCCCTCATTTTCCGTGCTCTGCACATACCACTTACTCCTTTTCCTCCCTTTTATGGAACCCTCGATACCTCTTGACTTCCAGGATTCCCTGGACTTGCCGAACTTACTCTTCACTCTGAGAGAAAACCAACGGGCCCTGCATTCTCACTCTGGCACTTTAATAGACATCCATTTTCCAAATATATATTGACCTGTAGGGAACTGATCCCAGTCTACGTTTGCTGGAAACTGTCTTATGATATTGAAATCGTCTTTCCCCCAATTCAAGTACTTGTTCACTGAACTCTCTTTATTCCTTTCCATATAACTGAGAAGCTGAGAGATTTCTGGCCATTGTTCCTAAAATGCCCGCCTCCTGACACTGCGACCAATTGCCTGGCTTCATTCCCTTTGATTAGGTCTGGGACAGCACTTGCCCCATTCCAAACTGATTCAGAAATTTTAAAAAGCATATTACCAGTGAACAGTCGCTACATATTCAACAAGGGACAATGATAGGATGTTCCAATGATAATTGGATGGATTTTAGTTGTTCGCATTAGAATTTAATATAATGAATTTGAAACAAGTGTTAAATGTATTCAAAACGTAATGTTGAAACATTTCACTGTCAACGTAAGCATTTCCTGCTCTTCACCTGAACGCTAGTATAAGGAGAGTGACTTCAACTCCCTTTGTCAATAGGGGCGGATCCTCACCTGCTATCCATTTAAAATCGGCACTGTTTGTTTTCAGGACCATCCTGCTGCAGGATGAAGAATCTGATTCCCCAGAAAACAGATACACAGGTAAACGCCGCTGTTTATTTCCAGGACCATCCTGCTACAGGATGTCGGACCTGCTTTCCCAGCAAACAGACACAACGGTAAACGCAATTCAGGTTCAATTCAGAGCATTAGACATGGTCCCATAATTCACCTTCAGACTACATCACCCACAAGATTGCGCCCATCAAACACTTACAAGGATAAGCTCCCTCGACATTGTCCACCAACTGCAATGAGTGCAGAGGTAGCACAGGCTGAGATACAAAGATATTGTCCTTCTGCACAGTCCAAACACTAAACTTCAGTGCAGTTGTAGTAAAGTCTCTCAAACTCCAAATCACCCTGAGTGAGCAGTATGTACACTGCACCCCCCTGAGTCTCTGTCATCTTTAAATCTCTGTCTCTCCATTGAAATATTCATGTGGGACAACTATCCATTGTGCCAGTCGCCATCTTCATTTTTTGTTTCAGATCATTTTCAAGCTGCCTTTCCCCCGTTGGCCGTGTTCCTTTAATTCTCAAAACCGGACTTTGACACAAGGCCCTAAAATCCTTGCAACCAGTCGCCATAATACAGGGACTGGAAAGAGAATCCGGAACGGATCTCACTGAGGTTTGGCCATATCCAATTTTATAAGATGATGCGACAGCGTGGCGACTCTATGCGAGCTTTGCACGATATGATTAGAATGGATAACCCGCAAAACAATACTTCACATCAACCAATCAGATCAGTGACCACCCTTGCAGCACATGTTCAGAAGTGGAGGTGTTCGCTGATATCTGTACAATCTTCAGCATGATTTGTGAATCATTAGATGCTGAAACAGTGCGTGTCCAAATGCAGAAAGACCAGACCAGTTTCCAGGTCTGGTAGTCACTTCAGAAACAGAATCCGTGCGAGAAAATCAACAAAGATTAAACACTCACCTCAACCAACAGAAGAGTGGAACGTTCTGCTTTCCCGGTCTGGACACTGAATCCTCTGAATCTCAATCTGTGTGTAATACCTCAGCCGCTGGTGCACTCTCCCTTAATGTCCAAGGTTCAAACAATCCGACAGTTTATGACACCGTTTTCCAGAGTTCTGTCTTTTGCCGCCATCTGAAGCAGCGGCGTTTACCTGCCTGGCTGTTTGCAGAGTCATGATGTGGAGATGCCGGCGTTGGACTGGGGTAAACACAGTAAGAAGTTTAACAACACCAGGTTAAAGTCCAACAGGATTATTTGGTAGCAAAAGCCACACAAGCTTTCGGAGCTCCAAGCCCCTTCTTCAGGTGAGTGGGAATTCTGTTCACAAACAGGGCTTATAAAGACACAGAGTCAACTTACATGAATAATGGTTGGAATGCGAATACTTACAGCTAATCAAGTCTTTAAGAAACAAAACAATGTGAGTGGAGAGAGCATCAAGACAGGCTAAAAAGATGTGTATTGTCTCCAGACAAGACAGCCAGTAAAACTCTATTCGGCCTCTGATATTCGGGTAAGCGTTCTCCAAGGCGGCCTTCACGACACACGACAGCGCAGAGTCGCTGAGCAGAAACTGATAGCCAAGTTCCGCACACACGAGGACGGCCTCAACCGGGATATTGGGTTCATGTCACACTATTTGTAACTCCCACAGTTGCGTGGACCTGCAGAGTTTCACTGGCTGTCTTGTCTGGAGACAATACACACCTTTTTAGCCTGTCTTGATGCTCTCTCCACTCACATTGTTTTGTTTCTTAAAGACTTGATTAGTTGTAAGTATTCGCATTCCAACCATTATTCATGTAAATTGAGTCTGTGTCTTTATATGCCCTGTTTGTGAACAGAATTCCCACTCACCTGAAGAAGGGGCTTAGAGCTCCGAAAGCTTGTGTGGCTTTTGCTACCAAATAAACCTGTTGGACTTTAACCTGGTGTTGTTAAACTTCTTACTGTGTTTGCAGAGTGACCATCATCTTCATCCTGCAGCAGATTTGTCCTGGAAACAAATAAACATCGACCTTCAGCACAGCGGACAGCAGGTGAGGATCCGGCCCTATTGAAAATGGAAGGTGAAAACATACCAAAACAGCTATGATTCAGGACAAGAGCAAGTTTAAACATAGAAACATAGGAGATAGCAGCAGGAGGAGGCCTTTTGTCCCTTCGAGCCTGCTCCGCATTTCATGTCGATCATGGCTGTTCATCCAACTCAATAGTCTAAATCTCTCTTTAGTGCTTATTCAGATAGATTTAGAGAAAAGTTCACTGAATTCCTGTTATAAGAATTGTTTCCTTTAACTTGCAAATGTTCTTAATAACACTAAGTTTGAACCTGCGAACAAGTCCGTGTCATTTGATTGTCTCGCAGCAGCACCTGGGTAAAGGCGTTTTTCAGCAACAAACTGGTGGAAAGTCTGTCTGTGAGTTGCCACTGACAACACATGTTTCCAGAATCTGAACAAATCTGGATTCTGTGTCGGCTAAAGGCAGTTTTTCCCCCGTTCTTTAAACGGGAATTAAATCACATCACAACAAAATAACACAGAAAGCTGGACCTTCAAAAACAGGTCAAACCAAATCCGCCGATACAGCAACACAGAAAGCGATTCTGTTCCAGGATCAGTCAACAGACCTGGGAATAAAAATAGATGCAAAAGGATGTCAGGTGGTTCAAATGGGTGTCCATGGACTGGTGGAAGGGGTTTCAGTGGAACGAATAAACACACACAAGATTGGAAGGCAGGTGATGGGATAGGCGAAGGCAGACATTTCACCAACATGTGAGTGACAAAACACTTCGATGAACACGTCTTCAGAAAATGTCCAAAATCCTCCATTACAAACAATACACGTTCAAATGGAATGCATTATTATTAACTGTCCTTTGGTTCAATGGCAAACACATTCCTGAATGACAGTTTATTGGTGTGAATAATGGACAACTTGAAATTCCACCTCCTGTTTATAATAATGCTGATCATATCCGATAGGGTCTGGTGATTTTAACGATGAATTCAATAATTCTGTATTTGAGAACTTCCTGCAAATGGAATATCAGAAAAGCAGCATAATACATATTTCTGGGATTGAGTGCTCTGTGCTGTGTTGGTGCTTTGAGAAAGTCACATACTCGCTCCCGCCGAAATGTATCTATAAAAACTCAGTGACTAACGCGTTGGTCTGGAAATGCAAAAGGTTTTTTCTTTACATGTTTGAACCTGACTCACTGAGGTTCTGGTTTTTGACAATGTCCCTCCAGCTATTTTCTCTGGGAGGATATTTGACACTTCAGTCACGGTTTCATACGGAGCCAAGAGTTAGTTTTGGAAAAGCTGATTTATTTCCCTCCTGGAGGGTCAGAGTTAGTTTAAAATTATTAATTCAGCAAAGGACCTGCTAAAACTGACCGCTCAAACAACACAATGGGAAACAAATGTTATTCAGTCAGTCTCGGGGGCAATAAACTCGCTGGTGTCCAGGGAATTGGAAAGCGTCACAAACAACAGATGGAGCAAGTTGGCGTCAGGCTGTTTAACCACAGAGGAGACAAAACCCAGATTGAAAATGCTCCTTTGTCAGCAAAGTTAAAGCTGCTGTTATAAAGTGTATAATACAACACAATCTAGGAGCCCGTGCGGTAGACAGACACTGGGGCAGAGAACTTCAAACACTGTTCATCAACTCACAGAGAGAAAAAAATTCAACAAATAATTAAACACCCACCTCACTCAAGAAAAGCGTTGAGCATTCTGCCGTTGCGGTCTCTCCACTGAATTTTTTGAATTTCAGTCTGCTTGCTGTATCTCAGCCGCTAACACACTCTCCGTTAGCTTGGAAGGTTCAAACAATGTGGTTGCAGGGATGGTGTAGGAGGGAGGGTTTCAGCTACGTGGATAATTGGAACACATTCTGGGGAAGGTGGGACCTGTACAAACAGGACGGGGTGCACCTGAACCAGAGGGGCACCAATATCCTGGGAGGGAAATTTGTTACGGCTCTTCAGGGGGGTTTAAACTAATTTGTCCAGGGGGTGGGAAAAGGAGTGGTAGTCTGGAAGTCAGTGTTGAGGGTAGTGAGGTATTGGGGAAGGTATCAAGGTCAAGGGTGGGTACCAGTAGACAGGAAGGCGGGTTGAAGTGTGTCTACTTCAATGCAAGGAGCATCCGGAACAAGGTAGATGAACTTGGGGCGTGGATTGGTACTTGGGACTACGATGTTGTGGCTATTACGGAGACATGGGTAGAACAAGGACAGGAATAGTTGGACGTTCGGGGTATAGATGTTTCAGTAAGTGTAGGGAAGCTGGTAAAAGAGGTGGAGGAGTAGCATTGTTAATCAAGGATATTTTAACGGCTGCAGAAAGGCACTTCGAGGGGGATCTGTATACTGAGGTAATATGGGCTGAAGTTAGAAATAGGAAAGGAACGGTCACGTTGTTAGGAGTTTTCTATAGGCCACCAAATAGTAATAGAGATGTGGAGGAAGAAATTGCTAAGCAGATTATGGATAGGAGTGGGGGTCACAGGGTCGTTGTCATGGGGGACTTTAACTTTCCAAATATTGATTGGAACCTTTGTAGGTCGAATAGTTCAGATGGGGCAGTTTTTGTGCAGTGTGTGCAGGAGGGTTTCCTGAAACAATTTGTGGATAGGCCGACAAGAGGTGAGGCCACATTGGATTTGGTAGTGGATACACACAGGGACACAGAGAGATATAATCATAGATACACACAGGGACAGAGAGAGAGAATCACAGATACACACAGTGACACAGAGAGAGAATCACAGACACACACAGGGACACAGAGAGAGAATCACAGACACACACAGGGACACAGAGAGTGAATCACAGATACACAGAGGGACACAGAGAGAGAATCACAGATACACAAAGGGACACACAGAGAGAATCACAGACACACAAGGGACACAGAGAGAGAATCACAGACACACACAGGGACACAGAGAGAGAATCACAGACACACACAGGGACACAGAGAGAGAATCACAGACACACACAGGGACACAGATAGAGAATCACAGATCCACAATGGAACACAGATAGAGAATCACAGACACACACAGGGACACAGAGAGAGAATCACAGACACACACAGGGACACAGATAGAGAATCACAGATCCACAATGGAACACAGAGAGAGAATCACAGATACACACAGGGACACAGAGAGAGAATCACAGATACACACAGGGACACAGAGAGAGAATCACAGATACACATAGGGACACAGAGAGAGAATCACAGAATCACAAAGGGACACAGAGAGAGAGAATCACAGATACACAATGAAACACAGAGAGAGAATCATAGATACACACAGGGACACACAGAGAGAGAATCATAGATACACACAGGGACACACAGAGAGAGAATCACAGATACACACAGGGGCACAGAGAGAGAATCACAGATACACAATGAAACACAGAGAGAGAATCATAGATACAACCAGGGACAGAAACAAGAATCACATATTTACAAAGGAACAATGCTTGGGTATTATCTTTACATGATGTGGAGAAGCCGGCGTTGGACTGGGGTAAACACAGTAAGAAGTTTAACAACTAATCAAGTCTTTAAGAAACAAAACAATGGGAGTGGGGAGAGCATCAAGACAGGATAAAAAGATGTGTTTTGTCTCCAGACAAGACAGCCAGTGAAACTCTGCAGGTCCACGCAACTGTGGGCGTTACAAATAGTGTGACATGAACCGCTGAAGTTGGGGAGCACTTCAGCGGTCACGGGCATTCGGCCTCTGATATTCGGGTAAGCGTTCTCCAAGGCGGCCTTCGCCACACACGACAGCGCAGAGTCGCTGAACAGAAACTGATAGCCAATTTCCGCACACACGCGGACGGCCTCAACCGGGATATTGGGTTCATGTCACACTATTTGTTTCTTAAAGACTTGATTAGTTGTAAGTATTCGCATTCCAACCATTATTCATGTAAATTGAGTCTGTGTCTTTATAAACTCTGTTTGTGAACAGAATTCCCAGTCACCTGAAGAAGGGGCTTAGAGCTTCGAAAGCTTGTGTGGCTTTTGCTACCAAATAAACCTGTTGGACTTTAACCTGGTGTTGTTAAACTTCTTACTGTATTATCTTTACACACAGAGTAATGCCGTGTGGCAGAATCACAGACTGAGAATCACAGACTGCCGTGCATATCACCAACAAGATCCACTGCAGGAACTCACCAAGACTCCTTCAACAGCACCTTCCTAACCAGTAAACACTATTCCTAGACAGAGCAGAAACTGAGAACATCACCAGCAGCAACATCACCTCCAATACACACAGCATGCTGACTTGGAACGCTATCACTGTTCCATTGCTGTCACTGAGTCAAATCCAGACACTTCCTCCCCAACACCCAATGGACAGCAGCAATGTCAAAAAGCAGCTCACCATCACATTCTCAAGGGCAACATGTGATGGCTCATTCCTGCTGGCCTTTGAGCTCCTACATTTTAGTTTAACTCCTAACTCCTTAAATTCAGCTTGTCGGACTTCATCCCATTTTTTACCTACAGTGTTGGTGCCGATATGCCCCACGACAGCTGGTTGTTCACCCTCCCCCCTCCAGAATGTCCTGCAGCTGCTCCGAGACACCCTTGATCCTTGCACCAGGGAGGCAACATGCCATCCTGGAGTCTTGTTTGCATCCACAGAAACACCCGTCTGTTCCCCTTACAATTGAGTCCCCTATCACTGTCGCTCTGCCACTCTTTTTCCTGCCCTCCTGTCCAGCAGAGCCAGCCAGGGTGCCATGAACCTGGCTGCTGCCACCTTCCCCCGGTGAGCCATCTCCCCCAACAGTATCCAAAATGGTATATCTGCTTTGGAGGGAGATGATTGCAGGGGACCCCTACACTGCCTTCCGACTCTTCCTCTGTCTGGTGGTCACCCATTCTCTATCTCCCTCAGTAACTGTTATCTGCGGTGTCACCAACTCACTGAACGTGATATCCACGACTTCTTCAGCATCGTGGATGCTCCAAAGTGAATTCACCCACCGCTCCAGAGCTGTCAAGCCGTCTAACATGTGCGTCAGTTGGACACACATGATGTGACTGACTGTGGCACTGTGGTATAGGAAGCTGTTCAGTGGGCCGTGGGGGGAGGTGAGGGGCTGGGATGGGAGAGGCACAGAGTAAATTAGTGGGAGTAAGTGACAGTATAGTGAGAGGCATTGATGATGTGAAGATGCCGGCGTTGGACTGGGGTAGGCAACGTAAGAATTCTCACAACACCAGGTTCAAGTCCAGCAGGTTTATTTGGTAGCACGAGCTTTCGGAGTGCTGCTCCTTCATCAGAGGGATTGACAATTTTCTCTGTAACAAGGAGTCAGAGTGCTGTTGACTGTGTTGCCTGCCCCATGCCAGAGTTCAGGACATCTGGCTGGAGATGACCGTGGTTGTGAGGAGGATCCCACTGTTGTGGACCATGTCGGTACCAGTGACATAGGTAGAATGAAGAAGCAGCTTCTGCACAGACATTATCAGGAAATGGACACTGAATTAAACAACAGAACACACAAGGTTATAATCTGGAGATGATTACCTCAACCACGTGCAAATTGGCATAGCGCACATCACATTAGAGAGATGAATACATGGTTTGAAAGACTGGTGGAAGAGGTAAGTTTCAGCTTGTGGGACATTAAAATCAGTTCTGGAGAAAGTGGGGGCTGTACCGTTGGGATGATCTACATCTGAACCTGCTGCCAGCAACGTTCTTGCAAACTACATAACTAGGGAAGTAGAGAGGGCTTTAAACTCAATAGAGGAAGGGATGCTTCTGGAGCGGAGGATATGATCACCATACCAACCTAACACATATTTTAATGAATTAGTTATCCTTTAACTGTTCCACAATTAAGGCTGTCTGTTGAACTAATCTGTCTGCTTTCCAATGATGTGGAGATGCCGGCGTTGGACTGGGGTAAACACAGTAAGAAGTTTAACAACACCAGGTTAAAGTCCAACATGTTTATTTGGTAGCAAAAGCCGAAAGCTTGTGTGGCTTTTGCTACTAAATAAACCTGTTGGACTTTAACCTGGTGTTGTTAAACTGCTTTCCAATATGGCAGGTGTCGTTTTTGTTTTAAATGGCTTTTGTTAATTCAGCTACAATATGTAGTACCATTAATTCAAACTACATGAAGATAGTCACACTAAAACAACTGATTTTGAAACTACCAACAATGGTGAAATATGATTCAAGCATAAAAACTTCTTCAGGTCAATAGACGGCGGTGAGGAATCCCATTGCTGTCATTGTCCGCACTCGCTGTTCTCTGCGACGTGACCACATGGACACCTTGCGCTGCAGCACGGGGAAGTCATTGTCATTTAAATGCAGCCCAAGGATTTGCCAAACAAAATGTCACCACTCACTTCATTAGTCCCCATCGGGAGTTTTGAGTTCCAGCCTGAACATCACAACTCAGGATATATTGGCCCTGGAGGGGGGTGCAGGAGGATATCAGAGAACTAACAGGTCAAATTATCACAACATATGTTGCATAGATGATTAGTCTGGTGTTTAAAATGTTTTTTCAAGACGATAGATTCGACAGGGAGAATTTGTTCCCTCTGTTGAAGGAATCCAGTAAATGGGCATTTTTTTAAAATTAGAGGGACACGGATCGAAGATGGGGGATGTGTTCTTTGATTTATTTCATTGGATGTGGGTGTCAGTGGCAAACCCAGAACTGTTGCTCACCCCTCATTTCCCAGTCGCTTGCCTCGGCCATTTCACACAGCAGTTGAGAGTCAACCACATTGCTTTGAGTCTGGATTCACATTGGACAGATCAAGATAAGACCAGGTTGATGGCAAATTTCCTTCCCTGAAGGGAATTGGTGAACCCAATGGAATTTGTAGCAGCCGGCGACTGCTCGAGTAAAGTAGAATCATTGGAAGGGAACCCGCTGCAGACAGCCATGAGGCCAGAAACACAAGCACAGGGAGCTGACATAAAAACTGACACAAGGGCACAGAAAGTGACCTGAATGAAAGGTAGAGTCATAGAGGTTTACAGCATGGAAAGAGGCCCTTCGGCCCAACTTGTCTATGTCGCCCGTTTTTTAAAAACCCCTAAGGACAGGAGTGGGAACTTGTACATGGAGTCAGAAAAGATAGGAGAGGTTTTGAATGAATACTCTTCTTCAGTGTTCACCAAGGAGAGGGGCCATGTTTTTGAGGATGAGAGTATGATACAGGCTGATAGGCTGGAGGAGGTAGAAGTTCTGAGGGAAGATGCATTCGCAATTTTGAAAAACCTGAGGGTCGATAAGTCCCCTGGGCCAGCTGAGATATATCCTAGGATTCTTTGGGAGGCAAGGGGTGCGATTGCCGAGCCTTTGGCTTTGATCTTTGAGTCCTCACTGTCCACGGGGATAGTGTCAGAGGACTGGAGAGTGGTGAATGTCATTCCTCTGTTCAAGAAAGGAAATAGGAATGACCATGGTAATTATCGGCCGGTTAGTCTTACTTCAGTGGTCGGTAAGCTCATGGAAAATGGCCTGAGGGATAGGATTTATGACCATTTAGAAAGATGCAGCTTAATCCGGGATAGTCAACACGGATTCGTGAAGGGTAAGTCTTGACTCACAAACTTGATTGAAATCTTTGAGGAGGTAACTAAGTGTGTTGATGAAGATAGAGCAGTTGATGTCATATACATGGATTTTAGTAAGGCATTTAATAAGTTCCACCATGGTCGGCTCAAGGAGGTGTGGGATAGAGGGAAATTTGGCCGATTGTCTACGTAACTGGCTATCTCATAGAAAACAGAGGGTGGTGGCGGATGGCAAATTTTCAGACTGGAGACCAGTTACCAGCGGTGTACCACAGGGATCAGTGCTGGGTCCCCTGCTTTTTGTCATTTTTATCAATGACTTGGAGGAGGGGGCTGAAGGGTGGGTCAGTAAATTTTCTGATGACACCAAGATTGGTGGAGTAGTGGATGAGGTGGAGGGCTGTTGTAGGCTGCAAAGAGACATTGATAGGATGCAGAGCTGGGCCGAAAAATGGCAGATGTAGTTTAACCCTGACAAATGCCAGGTGATTCATTTTGGTAGGACAAATTTGAATGCGGATTACAGGGTCAACGGTAGGGTTCTGAGGAATGTGGAGGAACAGAGAGATCTTGGGGTTCATATCCACAGATCTCTGAAGGTTGCCACTCAAGTGGATAGAGCCGTGAAGAACGCCTATTGTGTGTTAGCTTTTATTAACAGGGGGTTTGAGTTTAAGAGCCGTGGGGTTATGCTGCAACTGTACAGGACATTGGTGAGACCACATTTCGAATATTGTGTGCAGTTCTGATCACCTCACTATAAGAATGATAGAAACATAGAAACCTAAAGCACAAAATAGGCCCTTCGGCCCCACAAGCTGTGCCGAACATATCCCCACCCTTCAGGCCTACCTCTAACCCTCCATCCTATTTTGTCCCATCTACTCATCCAGGAGTCTCTTGAAAGACCCTATTGAGTTTGCCTCCACCACCACTGACGGCAGCCGATTCCACTCGCCCACCACCCTCTGTGTGAAAAGCTTCCCCTTAACATCTCCCCTGTACCTACCCCCCAGCACCTTAAACCAGTGTCCTCTCGTAGCTGCCATTTCCACCCTGGGAAAAAGCCTCTGAGAATCCACCCGATCTATGCCTCTCAACATCTGATATACCTCTATTAGGTCTCCTCTCATCCTACGGCTCTCCAAGAAGAAAAGACCGAGCTCCCTCAGCCTATCCTCATAAGGCATGCCACTCAATCCAGGCAACATCCTTGTAAATCTCCTCTGCACCCTTTCAATCTTTTCCACATCCTTCCTGTAATGAGGCGACCAGAACTGAGCACTGTACTCCAAGTGGGGTCTGACGAGGGTCTTATATAGCTGCATCATTATCCCCGGACTCCTCAACTCAATCCCTCGATTGATAAAGGCCAGCACACCATACGCCTTTTTAACCACCTCCTCCACCTGCGGGGCCGATTTTAGAGTCCTATGGACCCGGACCCCAAGGTCCTTCTGATCCTCTACAGTACTAAGAGTCTTTCCCTTTGTATTGTACTCCTTCATCCCATTCGACCTGCCAAAATGGACCACTACGCATTTATCTGGGTTGAAGTCCATCTGCCACTTCTCCGCCTAGTCTTGCATCCTATCTATGTCCCTCTGTAACTTCTGACATCCCTCCAGACTATCCACAACCCCACCAACCTTCGTGTCGTCAGCAAACTTACCAACCCATCCCTCCACTTCCTCATCCAGGTCATTTATGAAAATGACAACCAGTAAGGGTCCCAGAACAGATCCCTGGGGCACACCACTGGTGACCGACCTCCAATTAGAAAAAGACCCATCTATAGACACTCTCTGCCTCCTTTGGGCAAGCCAGTTCTGGATCCACCGGGCAGCAGCCCCTTGGATCCCATGCCCTCTCACTTTTTCGAGAAGCCTTGCATGGGGGACCTTATCGAACGCCTTGCTAAAATCCATATAAACCACATCGACCGCTTTCACTTCGTCAATATGTTTAGTCACATTTTCAAAGAACTCCACCAGGCTCGTAAGGCACGATCTGCCTTTGACAAAGCCATGCTGAGTATTCTTGAGCATACTGAACCCCTCGTAATGCTCATAAATCTTGTCCCTCAGGATGTGGAAGCTTTGCAGAGGGTGCAAAGGAGGTTTACCAGGATGCTGCCTGGTTTGGAGGTTAGGTCTCATGAGGAAAGGTTGAGGGTGCTGGGGCTTTTCTTTTTATAGAGGAGGAGGTTGAGAGGCGACTTAATAGAGGTTTATAAGATGATCAGGGGAATAGATAAAGTGGACGTTCAGAGACCATTTCCTCGGATGGATGTAGCTGTTACGAGGGGGCAAAACTATAAGGTTCATGGTGGGAGATATAGGAGGCATGTCCGAGGTAGGTTCTTAACGCAGAGAGTGGCTGAGGTGTGGAATTGACTGCCTGCTGTGATAGTGGAGTCGGACACTTTAGCAACTTTCAAGCTGTTCTTGAACAGGCACGTGGATCACACCAGAATGATAGGGAGTGGGATAGCTTGATGTTGCTTTCGCAGAAAGCTCGGCACAACATCGAGGGCCGAAGGGCCTGTACTGTGCTGTGCTGTTCCATGTTCTAAGCTAATCCCAATTGCCCGCATTTGGCCTATATCCCTCTATGCCCATCTTAACCATGTAACTGTCTAAATGCTTTTTAGAACACAAAATTGTACCCGCCTCTACTCCTACCTCTGGCAGCTTGTTCCAGACACTCACCACCCTCTGTGTGAATAAAATTGCCCCTCTGGACACTTTGGATCTTTCGCCCCTCACCTTAAACCTGTGCCCTCTCGTTTTAGACCATCCCCTCTCCGCGTCCCCCCCCCCCCCCCCGCCCCCCATCAACTTTGGAAAAATATATTGACTATCAAGCTGATCTGTGCCCCTCATCACCCCTCAGCCTTCTGCGCTCCCGAGAAAAAAGTCCCAGTCTATCCAGCCTCTCCTTATAACTCAAACCATCAAGTCCGGGTCGCATCCTCCTAAATCTTTCCTGCACTCTTTCTTGTATAATAATATTCTTTCTACAATAGGGTGACCAGAAGTGTACACAGTATTCCAAGTGTGGCCTTGTCAATGTCTTGTACAACTTCAACAAGACATCCCAACTCCTGTATTCAATGTTCTGACCGATGAAACCAAGCATGCCGAATGCCTTCTTCACCACTCTGTCCACCTGTGACTCCACTTCCAAGGAGCTATGAACATGTACCCCGAGATCTCTTTGTTCTGTAACTCTCCCCAGTGCCCTACCATTAACTGAGCAAGTCCTGCCCTGGTTCAATCTACCAAAATGCATCACCTCGCATTTATCTAATTTCAAATCCATCTGCTATTCGTCAGCCCAATTGATCAAAATCCTGTTGCAATCGGAGATAACTTTCTTCACTGTCCAATATGCCACCAATCTTGGTATCATCTACAAACTTACTAACCATGCCTCCTATATTCTCATCCAAATCAATAATATAAATGACAAATAACAGTGGACCCAGCACTGATCTGAGAGGCACACCGCTGGTCACAGGCCTCCAGTTTGAAAAACAACCCTCGACAATCACCCTCTGGCTTCTGTCATCAAGCCAATTTTGTATCCACTGAGACACCTCACCCTGGATCCCGTGAGATTTAACCTTATGCAACAACCTACCATGCGGTACCTTTTCAAAGGCCTTGCTAAAATCCATGTAGACAACATCAACTGCACTGCCATCATCTACCTTCTTGGTTACCCATTCAAAAAAACTGAATCAAATTTGTGAGACATGATTTTCCACTCACAAAGCCATGCTGACTGTCCCTAATCAGTCCTTGCGTCTCTAAATGCCTGTAGGTCCTGTCTCTCAAAATGCTTTCCAACAACTTACCCACCACAGATGTGAGGCTCACTGGCCTCGGTAAGCTGCGATTACCTCAGTCCAAATGCACAGAGGCAAGTCTGCCGAGAGGCAGGTTTTTTGCAAAATTCAAGATCAGACAATTAGAAACCAGAGATGCACCAGGACACATTAGCAATTGTAAAAGGGCAGTTATACATTTCCCGACAAACAAATCACCACTATATACATGGGGCAGACGTGTTTCAGTCAAACAAAATACTTGATGCCTATATATGGCTGAAACTAGACATTTTGGTGCACAGCACACAAACACAAAGGGTCCACAATTAAAACACATTAACACCCATTGAAACACATCAAAAATGCTGTGAAACAAATCAAACCAAAGCACATGATAGACCGAATCTTCAGAAGCTTCGAGAAGGTAGCCAGAAAGGTATAGTTGTATTTTAATTTTAATTTTCTTATTGACCCAACAAATTCAGTTAAACGGCTGCAAGATGAAATAGTTGTGTTTTGTTGCCTTGTTCTGTATTGGATTCATCTCCTATAGGATTGGCTCTGAGATTTCTAGAGCTTGGCAGAAATGTTCAATGTTTGCTAGATTCACTCTAAAGTTCCAGGTAGATATCTGTCCCCTGCTCACTGAATCTACACAATGGAGCTCAATGAAAATGATTCATCTTCCACAGCCTTTCTCTCGGTTGAACTCGTTGTGAATCCTCGGCTACAACAACACATATATTCCAGCAAGATTTTGGTTCAGCTTCTCCCAACAGCACTGATTGGCTCCTCTGCCCCTGGTACCAAGCCAGCACCAATGGATCATGACCAATGTTCGCTGGCACCACTGATTATCCCGAGTATTCTGCCCTACAGTGCTCCATATCCCAGAAACCACAAACACTGATTCAAAGGATATCGAAGCAATTTTAAACATGGTTTACCCAGTAGGAGGACATGGAGAAGGCCATCAATCCCATCACCATTGCTCTACCTGCCATGTCCACTGGGTTGTGTCCATATGGAAAGGTTTTATTTTAGCTGATACCAACATATGAATTAGGAGTAGAAGTGGCCCATTCGAGCGCTCGAGCCTGTTCCGCCGCCATTCAGTAAGATCACAGCTGATCTGAATGTGTCTTATCTCTGCCGACCTCTGAGAACCATTGACTCCCTTGTTAGTCAGGAATCTATCTACTTCTGTCTTCAAAATGTTCATTGACCCTGTCCTCCACCACTTTCTGGGGAAGAGAGTTCCAAACATTGCACAGACTGTCAGACAGAATATATCGGATAATCTTCCCACTCTGATTGTGACCCAAATGAAACCCAAGGGTGTTTGTCCATCAAGCCAAGGCCCTTGATTGGTTGATATTTCATGATATTACAGAGCAAGCCTCGCTCTCACACTGAGCATCACCTTGAGATTAAACATCAGAGTCGGTTCAGCAGCACAACCAGTTCCAGTGGAACTCACAGACTCTTACTAACGGCCTGATCGATCTCAGAGTGAAGGTGGGCGGGTAAGAAGTGATTGGTTTGTCTCAATATCATTACCTTGTAATGTAATGTGTGAACATGATAATGAGCAATGTGATGATTATAACAGAGCCAGTAATATTGATGCAGAGTAGGATGGAACAGCTGAAGTTGCGGTTGCTAATAAATCTTCAATATTGTTGCTCATAGATAGTCTGGGTCCTGGAACTTGGGTAAAGATGGTCACACAGCCCAGCTCTCAGGTATGTCTCTCACTGACTGGCTGCTACCTGTCCTTGAATTTGGTGCTCACTCCGTGCTGTGTGAATGTTTGCAGCTGTATTACTGGCGTCAGTCTGAAGTGTGGGCAGTAGTACCTTCCTTTACTGTGCCTCACACTAAAGGTTCAGGAAGACATTTACCACCTTCTCCACTCTCCCCTCCACTTGTACATAATAAATCTGAACAGAAGCGGTTCATCAACTATTGCCCTTCTCTTGGGCAGCGACTTATTGAAAAGTCTGGATCTATACAACATGTATAGTGCAGTCTGAATTGGAATCGGCTCCATGTAAACCTTCCCATTGGCAGCAATCAATTCCCCAGCCAATGATTAAAGCCCAGCCTCAGTGGGTCCTGATCAATGTCTCCGGCATCATTGATGATCTGGAGCATTCAGCTCTACAAACTCAACAGGATGTTGGAACATTGGGTTCATCCTTCACTCGGGGAATGTGGCAGGGAGAAGGCTGATATTCTCATTAAGGCCAGTCCCTCCTCTTATTCGCTGAATTTGTTTTTACATTCTAGCTCCTTCAATCATGACGGCCAAAGTGAAACCCAGGGATGTTTCCCCAAGACCCGCATCAGGATGAGGCCCTTTAACTGGATGAGGGAAACTGTGGTATCACAGTGAGGTCACACATTTCATTGGGTTTGTAAACTGGATAAATTAGAGACAAGAGGTTTCACACCCCGTTCCAGTGACAGAAATGGAACTGCACTGACCCTTACTCTCTGGTTGATCCCTTTAGGAGTGAAAGCGGATGTGCAGAAGGTCTGAACATCTTTGTTTTGCGAAGGGAGCTTGAACAATGGAACATTGGTACCCAGCTGGCACTCACAAGGTTGGTGCTGTAAAATGTTTATGTTTACAGGTAGTTGAGAACCTTCCTCTTGAGGCGACTGATTGATATTGAATGTAGTGTCGGGATGGAACGAATGACTAAATAAGGGCAGAGTGAACACATCAACATTCAGCTGCTAAGATATTCCACCAACACCGAGCACTCAGACGTGAGAAAGGAAGTGTGGAGAGTTGAAGAAATTCTTCATTCAGACACTTAGCACGAAAAGTTTTGGAGGCAGAAACTGGGAAATAGTTTGAAGAAGTTGTAAGTTGTTCAACTCCAGAACTTATGGAATCTTCTGCTTTTCGTGCTGAGCTGACACCAGTAAAATTACAAGAAATGTAACAAACCAGTCAGTTTTACACTCAGAATCTTCAGTATGTATGGGGTGAATGGTTTTACTATTTGAGGGAAGCTATAAAATACCTGTTGTTATACTTGTTACTGTCCAGTATTTTCTGTGTCTAATTGCTTCTTCTGCTGCAGGTACATGGTTCGTGTCAGGGTGAATGTGCAGAAATGGGGTTTTAACCAAACTGCCACAGAGTGAAATCATGAGAAATGAAGTATCAAAGGCAAGTGGATTAATTAGAAGAGAGATCGAATCCCAACCCAAGACCAATCATTGTCTGTAGAAAGCTAAGGAGGAATGGAGGACAATTGAAATTCTCCTCACGGCATCATCCTCTGTGTCCCAGTCTTTTTCTCAGTGCCAGCTCTACATCCTTTAATTTATTTATAATTGACGGTCTGTAGCTACCTTCCCACCGACCTCTATCTAAATGCTGTGTCACTGGGAATGGTTGAGGGATGAGAACATTGCAAATTTTACAGGAAAGTTAGATAAATATGTGAAGTAGTAGAACTTGTTAGTCAAACTGAAAGGGATGGGAATAGAGAATTGTGAGAGTGAGAAATGCATTGAGTGGAGTGAAAACAAAGTCAGTGTTAGTGCAGGGTGAGAGTGAGACATGGCTGTGATGGCACAATGATATGGCTGGGTGAGCACTTGGCTTTTCAGATTAGGATGTGAGGAAGTGTCTGGAGAGACAGGAATGAATGCAGGTGTAAGGCGTGTTGTTTTGTGGAGTTCATAGAATCATAGAAACCCTACAGCACAGAAAGAGGCCATTCGGCCCATCGAATCTGCACCGACCACAATCCCACCCAGGCCCTACCCCCATATCCCTACACATTTACCCACTAATCCCTCTAACCTACGCTTCTCAGGACACTAAGGGCAATTTTAGCGTGGTCAATCAAACTAACCCACACATCTTTGGACTGTGGGAGGAAACCGGAGCACCCGGAGGAAACCCATGCAGACACGAGGAGAATGTGCAAACTCACACACAGACAGTGACCCAAGCCGGGAATCGAACCCAGGTCCTTGGATCTGTGAAGCAGCAGTGCTAACCACTGTGCTACCGTGCCGCCCTGCTATCCAGTTGTGCTGGGAAATGCTGGGAAAATAAGAGTGTGAGTCTCGGCTCCTGAGCGAGTTACGTCACGCACTTTCCTGACCTCCTGATGTCCATGAACTTCTTGAAACACTTTTCCCATGTCCCACAATGTTCCTGCTCACTTTCTCAGCCACTTCCATTCATGCCTGCTGGTTTTACGAGGCTGGCCGTTTCCTTCCATCCTTGGCAAATGTGACCTCATTTCAATCACCAGATCCCACAGCAAGAGCTCCATCTGAGTGTCTGAGCCATGCGGGATGTGAGGGGAAATTTGGACACGGCATTTCCAGCTCTCCTCTCCATTCCTGTAGTTGCTGAAGCCTCAGGAGAGGATTGTACAATTCAGCCATCAGAACCTCTGGCTGGTCAAACGTTATCCAGCTGATGCAGATCTCAGCAATGACCTGCTGTGAAATCCAAATCCTCTTGAGAAATGTTTCCTTTCAAAGATTCAGTGAATCAATGCCAGACTCAGAATCAGGGTGCTGATGCCTTGGTTGAATTAAATGTGTTAAATGCTGCCATTCTGACCTCAGAGACATAATCGAGAATCCCAATTCATTTCAAGAATAAGGATAACCCTCCTTTAATTTAGGGAATCATAATTTTCCCAAACACGATACAATTTTAACTCTGGGTAATGAAGCTTGATACTGCGAGGCCAAGTATATCAATGGAGTGTTGTTGATGGACAACCCTCCTTTAATTTAGTGAATCATAATTTTCCCAAACACTGGGCTGGATGTTGAGGTAGAATTCTTATCAGATTATTGTTCACCAGCAGTGCAATAACAGGAAAACTACAGACACTCCATCTGCTGCAAATACACCGGCAGCATGTGTCACACTTGTAGCTCAAGCTGATTTCACTATTCACGCTGGAACCATTGGCTAATATTTCATCAGCTGATTTAAGTCACCATTCCCACACAAGTGTCTCCACCATCTTTGACCTCAGCACTACTTGGCTACTTCCTAGAATTCTGTGCAGTATCTTTGAATGAGAATCATCCCCCTTGTAAACTGGTAAAGGTACTGGACCCCTTATCCAGCGTCCCAGAAACAGGAGGGTCTCAAAAACCTATTACACTTGACGCTGACGCCACATGATACAATTTGTAACTGACGCACAGAGTATTTTGTCAAGTCCCAGATTCCCATATCCATAATCAGCACACGCAGTTTAACCATTGCTCGAACATGTCTCTCTCTGTATAACTCCAGACTTTATTACGAGTGTTTTCATGTCAAAAGTCCCGTGGCTGGCAGGAGCACCAAGATAAAAGGTCACTGACTATAAAGCAGAAAGTAGAGTTACTGATGCGTCTGGAGAAAGGCACCTCAGGGAAAAGGTTAAGCAAATAGAATGGTGTTGGGACATCACCCATTTATGATCTGAAGAAGCAAATGGAGAAATTAAATGTTATTCTGACAGTGATGTGCCCAAATTAATGGATAATAGGAAAACCCTCCATCAGTTAAAGACTGTCCATGCAGACAAAGTGTTATTAGAGTGAATCATACACTGTCAGAGTGCAACATATCCATTACCATGGCCAAAGTGAAAGTGTCCCATAAAGAGCTAGGCCTAACAACACCATGTTATTGAGCGTCAGGGTGGCAGAACAAGTTTACAAACTGCCATGGTGTGTGTGTGCTGAAAGTATATGGTGAAGGAACCTTCGCTGGCCATGAAGCTGCAGAGACATACTTGGATGAATTTTCCATGATAATGTTGGAAGAAGGTCAAAGAGCAGGGCATGTGTACATGTGTTATTGGTGACAGTCAGAAGATTACATTGTTCAAAGGGATCAGAGTCTTCCCTGTTGTTTACAAGGCCAATCAATCAGTGCACATGGATGACTCAACCAATTTCCCTTGATTGGTCCGAGAGCCATTTTGTCCCTGAAGCCAGGGCTCAGTGTCGGTGTCTGGGGGTTCCTGAGAGCTGCATGGTTATTTTCTCCTAATCAGGAACATTGTTTTCAGAACTTATTTTCTGCCAAATGTGTGTCCTCCATTCAGCCCAAGGATCAATGCATTTTGCGGGCAATCGCGACCAGATACAAGGCTGAATTCATGCACAAAATGCTCATTGCATTGAACAGAGGCTTGGGTGGGAGGGAATTCCAAGTAGTATTCAATGTTAACCATGCACTCTGCAGTGCTGCCAAGGCTGGGCCAATGGTACCCCAAGGTAGTTTGATAAATGGAAGGCACAACCTCAAGCCATTTCCCATGTTCCTAAATGGTGATGGTGAAATTAAACCTGAATTTAGAGTTTTTCATCTCTCTGAGGAGAAAACGTTGCTAAAGATCTATTAGCAGATGTGAAAGACCTGCTTTCTCTTCCTCAGATGATATGCAATTTGAGTTGTAAAATTATGAAATAATAAAAGTACAATAATGAAATAAAAGTATTTATTTCTCATTCATTCTCCGTGTTTTATCAGCATGCCATCCAGAAACCAGAATCCATAAACTACAGGACATGTTTAAACGGTGTCGTCAGTGCCTGAACCTTCAATATTCACAGCCTGTCTCAGTACGGTAGATATCTCATCCTCGGTGGTTATGTAATTTGAGTTGTAAAATTATGAAACAATAAATGTAAAATAATGAACTAAACGCCTTGTCGTCTCTATTTCTCATTCCTTCTCCATGTTTTATAAGCACGCCACAAAGAGCCCAAAATCTGCCAAGTCCACAAGACCAGAACATGTTGGATCCCAGACATCCCAGGTATGGGGTCTGGTACCTGTACATTGTAAAATCCTCTCCCATCTGTGAGAAATGCAGCATTTTCCTGCCAGCTTCGAGAAATTTCCTTGATTGGTGATGATGAAATGAAACCTGAATTTAACGGTGTCCGTGTGTCCGAGAAGAAAGATATTTTGTAAACATTGCTGGTATTTTTGAAAGACTTTCCTGTGCTGAAGCCCAGCTGTTGGATGAAGAAGATGTTGAGGATTCTGTAATATTGGCAACAATGCTGAAATTCACTGCCAAGTTCCACACAATGGAATAGACACCATGGTCTTGACCAAGAATAAAGAGAATGAGAGCGGTGATGATGAAGATAAATCTGTCTATTGACAGGTGAATAAGGATCACGGAGGAATTGATTCATGGCATCGATCAGAAGAGCTTCATTACAGAGCAGTATATTATGTGGGTCTAAAAGGGACAAGAGGTGTTTCGGAAAGAAAACCCCATGTACTTGAAACAATTTAAGCTGCAGGACATGTTTAAAAGACACACATTAAACCCTGAACTGTCAATATTCACAGCCTGTGTCTGAATGGCAGCTGTCTCTTCCTCAGTGGATCTGTAATTTGAGTTGTAAAATGATGAAATAATAAATGTACAATAATGAGCTAAAAGCCTTGTCGTCTTTATTTCTCATTCCTTCTCCATGTTTTATCAACCCAGCAGATAGGGCACAAAATCTGCCAAATCAGCCCGAACCTTCAATTTTCACAGCATCTGTCAGTGTGACAGCTGCCTCTCCCTCGGTTGCAATGCAATATGTAAAGTTATGAAATAATAAAAGTATAATAATTAAATTAGAAAAGCCTCAGGGTCTTTATTTCTCACTGATTCTCCGTGTTTTACAAGCACGCTATCCAGAACTCCAAATCCACAATTCTGGAACAGGTCCAGTGCCCAACGCCTCCGATACGGGATCCAGTACCTGTACATTGTAAAACCCGGTTCATTCTGCTGCTAATGCAGCATTTTCCTCTTACCTGCCTCAGCCCCGGTGATTGGGGGATTATTTGCTTGATTTCTGTACTTCATCCTGAGTTATATTTCGGTGTCAACAAGCTGAATGCTCGGCTGCTAAAAATGACCGATCAATAGAGGCACACGGGTTGTGGAAACCAAATCGATGTGATCTACAGAGTTTTAGTATCGAAATAAATGTCTGACAATTGTATCAGGCCTGAAGATATTTTACTGAGACAGATGTCCAGGGCATCACTCACCTTGATATGCACTTCCCGACTGTCTCACCACACCACGGAAGCACCTTGAACCTCTGATGATGACATGTGTGAGCACCAGGTCGACACAATCAAGCTGAATCAGGAGGCTCAGACTTTCATGGCAGGTCTTGCTGATGTCTGCAGCCCCTGGTAACAAGGCCTCCCCCACAGTGGAGCAGGAGGACATGCATTGCCAATGCTTGTTAAGGTGCCTGTCACTGGAGGATCACATCCTGTCCTCTTCCTTCCCTGCAGTTCTGCTCACTCTTTATTGAAAGGGTTGAAAATAGTGAATTGTGAGAGTGGGAAATGCATTGAGTGAAGTGAAAACAAAGACAGTGTTTGCGCAGGGTGAGAGTGAGACATGGATTTGAAGGGACAACAGTGAGACTGACTGAGCATTTAGTTTCGAGATGAGGATGTAAGGTAGTGCTGATAATCTGATACGTTGTAAAACTCTATTCATTCAGCATCCAGTAGTTCCTTGTTGTCTGTTTGTCGGTCCTTGTGGCGAGTATGTTCGAACGTTTTTTTCCTGTGGGAAATGGTTTCTGCTTTTCAACATGGGAGGTGGCGAGCTGTTGGTGAATATCTAGTAAGTGGTCAAGATCCATTTTCCCAAGGTTGAAATTTGTCCTGTACTTTGCGATAAGATTTATTAATATCTAAAATAAATAACTGAATAAAATAATTAAGTCGTTAGTTTAAGATCAGAAGTATATCAGGACAGTTGATGTGTGATGACTGCAGTATGTGGGTGCTCATGGATACTGGTGATTCAGAGCAAGTATGTCTGCAGTAAGTATCTGCGGCTTGAGGAGCTTCGGCTCAGAGACATTCAGCTGGAGTTTGCCACTGCAACATATCAGGGAGGGAGAGTTTTACCTGGAAGCTGAGTTTCAGGAGGCGGTCACACGGCTTCAAAAAAACTTTCCAGTTTGGAAAGTGGTCAGGGACAGGAGGATGTGACGGCTGCTGAGGTAGGTAAGGGAACCCAGAGGACAGGAGTGCAGAAGTGTCAGCTACTGCAATTGTACAACAGTGCTACCAAATAAACCTGTCGGACTTTAACCTGGTGTTGTGAGACTTCTTACTGTATTGTCCAACATGTTTGAGGTTCTTTCAGCTGGTTTGGATGAGAGTGGAGAATAAAGGGTGGATGAGTCATCGAGTTTTACAGCATGGAAATAGGCCCTTCGGCCCAACTTGTCCATGCCGCCCAATTTTTACCACTAAACTAGTCCCAATTGCCCACATTTGGTCCATATCCCTCTACCCATCTTCCTCATGCAACTGTCTAAATGTTTTTTTTAAATGCAAAATTACACCCGCCTCTACTACGGCCTCTGGCAGCTTGCTCCTGACACTCACCACCCTCTGAGTGAAAAGGTTGCCCCTCTGGAAACTTTTGTATCTCAGTGAGATTTGCTCGTGTTATTGGGGAGCGTTTAAACTATATTTTCAGGGGGATAGGAACCAGAGTGCCAGAGCAGATAGTGGAGCAGGGTTAGAAAGACAGGTTAGTTCAAGCAAAATCGCAAATGGAAGGGTAGAGTGTGGTGGAAATAATTTTTTGAGTTGTGTCTATTTCAATGCCAGGAGTATTGTGGGGAAGGCAGATGAGCTGAAGGCGTGGATAGACACATGGAAATATGACATTATAGCCATTAGTGAAACTTGGCTACAGGAGGGGCAGGACTGGCAGCTCAATGTTCCAGGGTTCCAATGTTTCAGGCGGGATAGAGGCAGAGGGATAAAAGGTGGGGGGGGGAGGGGTGGCATTGTTGCTCAGGGAAACTGTTACAGCGGTACTCAGGCAGGATAGATTAGGGAGCTTGTCTACAGAGGCCCTATGGGTGGAGCTGAGAAACAGGAAAGGTATGACCACATTAATGGGCTTGTATTATAGACCACCCAATAGTCAGCGAGAATTGGAGGAGCAAATCAGCGGAGAGATAGCTGACAACTGCAAGAAACACAAAGTTGTGATAGTAGGGGATTTTAATTTTCCACATATAGATTGCGACTCGCATACTGTTCAAGGTTTAGACGGGGTAGAGTTTGTAAAATGTGTTCAGGAGAATTTTCTACATCAGTATATAGAGGTGCCAACTAGAGAGGATGCGATATTGGATCTTCGATTGGGAAATGAGTTAGGGCAGGTGATGGATGTGAGTGTGAGGGAACACTTTGGATCCAGTGATCATAATGCCATTAGTTTCCACCTGATCGTGGATAAGGATAGATCTGGCCCTCGGGTTGAAGTTCTGAACTGGAAAAAGGCCAAATTTGATGAAATGAGAAGGGATCTGGGAAGTGTGGATTGGCACAGGCTGTTCTCTGGTAAGGATGTAAATGGAAAGTGGGAGGCCTTCAAAGGAGAAATTTTGAGAGTGCAGTGTTTGTATGTTCCTGTCAGGATTAAAGGCATAGTAAATCGGAATAAGGAACCTTGGTTCTCGAGGGAGATTGTAACACTGATTAAGAGGAAGAGAGAGTTGTATGAAATGTACAGGCAGCAAGGAACAGATCAGATGCTCGAGGAGTATAAAAAGTGCAAGAAGCTACTTAAGAGGGAAATCAGGAGTGCTAAAAGAAGACATGAGGTTGCTTTGGCAGACAGAGTGAAGGGAAATCCAAAGAGCTTCTATAGGTATGTTCGCAGCAAAAGGATAGTGAGGGATAAAATTGGTCCACTTGAAGACCAGAGTGGTAGACTGTGTATGGAACCAAAAGAGATGGGAGAGATACTAAATGGTTGTTTTGCATCCGTATTTACTGAGGAAACGGGCATGGCGTCTACGGAAATAGGGCAAACTGGTAGGGAGGCCATGGAACCTTTACAGATTAAAGGGGAGGAGGTGCTCGCTGTCTTGAGGCAAATCAGAGTGGATAAATCCCCAGGACCGGACAGGGTATTCCCACGGACCTTGAGGGAAGCTAGTGTTGAACTTGCAGGGGCCCTGACAGACATATTTAAAATGTCAGTATTCACAGGGGAGGTGCCGGATGATTGGAGGGTGGCTCATGTTGTTCCTTTGTTTAAAAAAGGTTCTAAAAGAAATCCGGGAAATTATCGGCCAGTAAGTTTGACGTCGGTGGTGGGCAAGTTATTGGAAGGTGGGATAAGGGATGGGATCTACACATATTTGGATAGACAGGGACTTATTAGGGAGAGTCAACATGGCTTTGTGCGTGGTAGGTCATGTTTGACCAATCTATTAGAGTTTTTCGAGGAGGTGACCAGGAAAGTGGATGAAGGGAAGGCGGTGGATGTTGTCTACCTGGATTTCAGCAAGGCCTTTGACAAGGTCCCTCATGGAAGGTTAGTTAGGAAGGTTCAGTCGCTAGGTATACATGGGGAGGTAGTAAATTGGATTAGACACTGGCTCAATGGAAGAAGCCAGAGAGTGGTTGTGGAGGATTGCTTCTTTGAGTGGAGGCCTGTGACTAGTGGTGTGCTGTCGGGATCGGTGTTTTGGTCCATTGTTGTTTGTCATCTATATCAATGACCTGGATGATAATGTGGTCAATTGGATCAGCAAGTTTGCTGATGATACAAAGATTGGAGGTGTAGTGGACAGTGAGGAAGGTTTTCAAAGCTTGCAGAAGGATTTGGACCAACTAGAAAAATGGGCTGAAAAATGGCAAATGGAATTTAACGCAGACAAGTGTGAGATATTGCACTTTGGAAGGACAAATCAAAGTAGAACGTACAGGGTAAATGGTAGGACTCTGAAGAGTGCAGCTGAACAGAGGGATCTGGGAATACAGGTACAGAATTCCCTAAAAGTGATGTCACAGGTGGATAGGGTCGTAACGAGTGCCTTTGGTTCATTGGCCTTTATAAATCGGAGTATCGAGTATAAAAGTTGGAGTGTTATGGTAAGGTTATATAAGGCATTGGTGAGGCCGAATTTGGAGTATTGTGTACAGTTTTGGTCAGCTAGTTACAGGAAGGATGTAAATAAGATTGAAAGAGTGCAGAGAAGGTTCACAAGGATGTTGCCGGGACTTGAGAAGCTGAATCACAGAGATAGATTGAATAGGTTCGGACTTTATTCCCTGGAGCGTAGAAGATTGAGGGGAGATTTGATAGATTTGTATAAGATTTTGATGGGTATAGATAGAGTGAATGCAAGCAGGCTTTTTCCGCTGTGGCTCGGGGAGAAAAAACCAGAGGGCATGGGTTAAGGGTGAAAGGAGAAAAGTCACTTTTAACATTTAAGAACAACTTGGACGGGTTCATGGATGAGAGGGGTGTGGAGGGATATGGTCCAAGTGCAGGTCAGTGGGACTAGGCATAAAATGGTTCGGCACAGACAAGAAGGGCCAAAGGGCCTGTTTCTGAGCTGTAATTTTCTATGGTTCTATGGTTCTATGGGGTGATTGAAAAGCAGCAGTGCTGGTAAGAGATTAATTGGATTAATTGAATTGTTTATTTATTTAATTAGTCAGCTAGTGTGTGTATTTTTTTGGCCTTTACTTTAACAGCAGCTTTTCAAGTTTAAAGTGAAAACTAGAAGTGGGCAGCAAAGGAGTCTGGGAAGGGTTTTTATTTTAACTTTAAAAGTCAGTTACCTGGGAGGTTCCCCCTCAGTAGTAGTTTTTTTTTTTCTCTCGGGCCCCTAGCCCTATAAATTGGTGCAGAGGAGATACCCGATCCTCTACACTGGTAGAGGATCCCACCCTTCCATCCTCCTCTAACCTAATTATAAGTGTGGGGAAGTTTTTTGTTTTCTTTTTTTTTCTTGCTGGTAATGGCTTCAGGGATGGCAGTTCAGGCAGTATGCTGCATCTCCTGTGGGATGTATGTGGTGAGGAAATCCAGTAGTGTTTCAGGAGATTTTAGTTGTAAGAAGTGCATTAGATTGCAGCTTCTGGAGGAGCGTGTAAAGGAGCTGGAGGGGGAGGTAGAGGAACTCCGCATAATTCGGGAGGCGGAGGTGGAAGTTGATAGGAGTTATAGAGAAATAGTAACTCCTAGAAATGAGGCTTGGGTCAATGCCAGGAGGAGGGGTAAGAAGCAATCGGGAAGACAATCCCCTGGGGCGGTTCCCCTCCATAATAGGTTTTCGGTGCTGGAGGCTACAGTTGAGGAGGAATCAACTGAGCATAGAGAGCAGATCTCTGGGGGTGAGCCGAGTGAGAAAGCTCAGGTGGTTAGGGGCTGTAAAAGACTGGGCCTTGTGATTGGGGACTCCACAATTAAGGGGACAGATAGGAGGGTCGGAACTAAAGGTAGGGACTCAGGGTTGGTGTGTTGCCTACCAGGGGCTGGGGTCCGGGATGTGTCTGACAGGGTATTCAGGACTCTTAGGGGGGAGGGAGATAAACCACAAGTTATTGTACATGTGGGGACACACGACATAGGGAGGATAGGGGAAGGGGATATTAGGCAGGGATTTATGGAGTTGGGGTGGAAACTAAAGGCCAAGACTGACAGAGTGGTTATCTCTGGACTCTTGCCTGTACCACGGGATAGTTTAGAGAGGAATAGGGAGAGGGAAGGTTTGAATTCATGGCTGAGGGGATGGTGCAGGAGGGAGGGGTTCAGGTACTTAAGCAATTGGGGCTCGTTCTGGGGAAGGTGTGACCTCTATGAGAAGGATGGTCTACACCTTAATCAGAAGGGGACCAATATCCTGGGGGGTAAATTTGCTAAGGCCATGCAGGGAGGTTTAAACTGATTCGGGGGGGGGAGGGATCCTGAGTAGTGGGGCTGAAAGTGAGGGATGCATGGATGGGGACTGCAATGCACGGCATTGCAGAGGTGGGGTGGAGCAGGGTTTGAAATGTGTATACTTCAATGCCAGGAGTATTCGCAATAAAGTGGGTGAACTTGCAGCGTGGATCAGTACCTGGGACTTCGATGTTGTGGCTATTTCAGAGACATGGATAGAGCAGGGGCAGGAATGGATGCTGCAGGTCCCGGGGTTCAAATGTTTTAGTCGAAGTAGGGAAGGAGGTAGAAGAGGGGGAGGGGTAGCATTATTGGTCAGAGATTGTATCACAGTGTCAGAGAGGAGGTTTGATGAGGACTTATCTGTTGAGGTAGTATGGGCGGAGATTAGAAATAGGAGGGGAGAGGTCACCCTGTTGGGAGTCTTTTATAGACCTCCTAAAAGTTCTAGAGAGGTTGAGGAAAGGATTGCGGAGTCAATCCTGCTTAGGAGTGAAAGTAATAGGGCAATTGTTATGGGGGATTTTAACTTGACTAATATTGACTGGAATTGTTATAGCTCTAGCTCGTTAGAGGGGTCAGTTTTTGTTCAAAGCGTGCAGGAAGGTTTTTTGACTCAGTATGTAGACAGGCCAACTAGAGGTGAGGCTATATTGGATCTGGTGCTGGGAAATGAGCCAGACCAGGTGCTAGACTTGGAAGTTGGTGTGCATTTTGGTGATAGTGACCACAATTCGGTTACGTTCACCTTAGTGATGGAAAGGGATAGGCATGAACCTCGGGCCAGTGGTTTTAGCTGGGGGAAGGGTAATTATGAGGCTATTAGGAGAGAATTAGGAAACATAGGTTGGACTAGGAGATTACAGGGACTGGGAACGTCCGACATGTGGAGTTTTTTCAAGGAGCAGCTACTGCGAGTCTGTGATAGGTATGTCCCTGTCAGGCAAGGAGGAATTGGTAGGGCTAGGGAACCGTGGTGCACCAAAAAAGTTTCTTTGTTGGTTAAAAAGAAAAAGGAGGCTTATGTTCGGATGAGACGTGAGCACTCGGGTAGTGCACTAGAAAGCTTTAGATTGGCTAAGAGGGAGTTGAAGAGCGAGCTTAGAAGGGCTAAAAGGGGACATGAGAAGACTTTGGCGGATAGGGTTAAAGAGAATCCTAAGGCGTTCTATAGGTATGTCAAGAACAGAAGGTTGGTTAGGGCAAGTTTAGGGCCAGTTATAGATGGCAGAGGGAAGTTATGTGTGGAACCGGAGGAGATTGGTGAAGCATTGAACCAATATTTCTCTTCGGTGTTCACGCAAGGGGGCATGAATATAGCTGAGGAGGACACTGGGTTGCAAGGGAGTAGAATAGACAGTATTACAGTTGATAAGGAGGATGTGCAGGATATTCTGGAGGGTCTGAAAATAGATAAATCCCCTGGTCCGGATGGGATTTATCCAAGGATTCTCTGGGAGGCAAGAGAAGTGATTGCAGAGCCTCTGGCTCTGATCTTCAGGTCGTCGTTGGCCTCTGGTATAGTACCAGAAGATTGGAGGTTAGCGAATGTTGTCCCATTGTTTAAGAAGGGGAACAGAGACTTCCCCGGGAATTATAGACCGGTGAGTCTCACTTCTGTTGTCGGCAAGATGTTGGAAAAAATTATAAGGGATAGGATTTATAGTTATTTGGAGAGTAATGAATTGATAGGTAATAGTCAGCATGGTTTTGTGGCAGGTAGGTCGTGCCTTACTAACCTTATTGAGTTTTTTGAGAAAGTGACCAAGGAGGTGGATGGGGGCAAGGCAGTGGACGTGGTATATATGGATTTTAGTAAGGCGTTTGATAAGGTTCACCATGGTAGGCTTCTGCAGAAAATGCAGATGTATGGGATTGGGGGTGATCTAGGAAATTGGATCAGGAATTGGCTAGCGGATAGGAAACAGAGGGTGGTGGTTGATAGTAAATATTCATCATGGAGTGCGGTTACAAGTGGTGTACCTCAGGGATCTGTTTTGGGGCCACTGCTGTTTGTAATATTTATTAATGATCTGGATGAGGGTATAGTTGGGTGGATTAGCAAATTTGCTGATGACACCAAAGTCGGTGGTGTGGTAGACAGTGAGGAAGGGTGTCGTAGTTTGCAGGAAGACTTAGACAGGTTGCAAAGTTGGGCCGAGAGGTGGCGGATGGAGTTTAATGCGGAGAAGTGTGAGGTAATTCACTTTGGTAGGAATAACAGATGTGTTGAGTATAGGGCTAACGGGAGGACTTTGAATAGTGTGGAGGAGCAGAGGGATCTAGGTGTATGTGTGCATAGATCCCTGAAAGTTGGGAATCAAGTAGATAAGGTTGTTAAGAAGGCATATGGTGTCTTGGCGTTTATTGGTAGGGGGATTGAATTTAGGAGTCGTAGCGTTATGTTGCAACTGTACACAACTCTGGTGCGGCCGCACTTGGAGTACTGTGTGCAGTTCTGGTCCCCACATTACAGGAAGGATGTGGAGGCTTTGGAGAGGGTGCAGAGGAGGTTTACCAGGATGTTGCCTGGTATGGAGGGGAGATCCTATGAGGAGAGGCTGAGGGATTTGGGATTGTTTTCGCTGGAAAGGCGGCGGCTAAGAGGGGATCTTATTGAAACATATAAGATGATTAGAGGTTTAGATAGGGTGGATAGTGATAGCCTTTTTCCTCTGATGGAGAAATCCAGCACGAGGGGGCATGGCTTTAAATTGAGGGGGGGTAGTTATAGAACCGATGTCAGGGGTAGGTTCTTTACCCAGAGGGTGGTGAGGGATTGGAATGCCCTGCCAGCATCAGTAGTAAATGCGCCTAGTTTGGGGGCGTTTAAGAGATCCGTAGATAGGTTCATGGACGAAAAGAAATTGGTTTAGGTTGGAGGGTCACAGTTTTTTTTTTTTTAACTGGTCGGTGCAACATCGTGGGCCGAAGGGCCTGTTCTGCGCTGTAATGTTCTATGTTCTATGTTCTCTCACCTTAAACCTATGCCCTCTAGTTTTAGACTCCCTCACCTTTGGGAAAAGATGTTAACTCTCTCGCTCATCTATGCCTCTCATTATTTTATCAACCTCTGTAAGCTCACCCCTAAACCTGCTGCGTTCCAGGGAAAAGTCCCAGTCTATCCAGACTCTCCTTCTAACTCAAGCCATCAAGCCTCTGTAGCATTCTAATAAATATTTTCTGCACTCTTTCTAGTTGAATAATATCCTTTCTCGAATAGGGTGACCAGAACTGTACATGCTATTCCAAGTGTGGCACGGTAGCACAGTGGTTAGCACTGCTGCGTCACAGCTCCAGGGACCTGGGTTCAATTCCCGGCTTGGGTTAGTGTCTGTGTGGAGTTTGCACATTCTCCTCGTGTCTGAGTGGGTTTCCTCTGGGTGCTCCGGTTTCCTCCCACAGTCCAAAGATGTGCGGGTTAGGTTGATTGGCCATGCTAAAATTGCCCCTTAGTGTCCTGGGATGCGTAGTTTAGAAGGGTAAGCGGGTAAAATATGTAGGGATATGGGGCTAGGGCCTGAGTGGGATTGTGGTCGGTGCAGACTCGATGGACCGAATGGGCTCTTTCTGTACTGTAGGGTTTCTATGTTTCTATGTTTAATGTCTTGTACAACTGCAACAAGACGTCCCAAATCCAGTATTCAATGTTCTGGCCAATAAAACCAAGCATGCGGAATGCCATCAAAGAACAGTACAGCACAGAAAACAGGCCCTTCGGCCCTCCAAGCCTATGCCACTCCTTGGTCCAACTAGACCAATCGTTTGTATCCCTCCATTCCCAGGCTGCTCATGTGACTATCCAGGTAAGTCTTAAACGATGTCAGTGTGCCTGCCTCCACCACCCTACTTGGCAGCGCATTCCAGGCCCCCACCACCCTCTGTGTAAAAAACGTCCCTCTAATACCTGAGTTATACTTCACCCCTCTCACCTTGAGCCGGTGACCCCTTGTGATCGTCACTTCTGATCTGGGAAAAACCTTCCTCACGACCTTATCCACCTGTAACTCCACTTTCAAGGAGTTATGAACGTGTACCTCTCCCAAATGCCCTACCATTAACTGAATAAGTCCTACCGTGGTTCAATCTACCAAAATGAATCACCTCCCATTTATCTAAATTAATCTCCATCTGCCATTCGTCAGCCCACTGGCCCAATTGATCAAGTTCTCGTTGCAATCTGAGATAACCTTCTTCACTGTCCACTATGCCACCAATCTTGGTATCATCTGCAAACTTGCTAACCATCCCTCCTAAATTCTCATCCAACTCATTAATATAAATAACAAATAACACTGATCCCTCAGGCACTCCGCTGGTCACAGGCCTCCAGTTTGAAAAATAACCCTCTACAACCCTCTGGCTTCTGTCATCAAGCCAATTTTGTATCCATTTAGTTACCTCATCCTGGATCCCGGAGGTTTTAACCTTATGCAACAACCTACCACGTGGTACATTGTCAACGTCCTTTGCTAAAGTCTATAGACAACATCAACTGCACTGCCCTCATCTACCTTCCTGGTTTCCCCTTCAAAAAATTCAACCAAATTTGTGAGACACGAGTTTCCACTCACAAAGCCATGCTGATTGTCCCTAATCAGTCCTTGCGCCTCTAAACGCCTGTACATCCTTTCTCTCAAAATACCTTCCAACACCTTACCCACCACAGATGTGAGGCTCGCTGGCCTGTAGTTACCAGGTTTTCCCCAACAGCCCTTTTTAAACAAAGGCAAACCAGTTGCCACCCTCCAACCTTCAGGCACCTCACCTGGGACAATCGATTATTCAAATATCTCTGTTAGGGGACCCGTAATTTCCTCCCTAGCCTCCCACAATATCCTGGGATACACTTCGTCAGGTCCCGGGGATTTATCTACCTTGATGCGCTTTAAGTCTTGCAGCACCTTCTTCTCCGTTATAGGTACGCTCCTCAAGACATCACTATTTATTTCCCCAAGTTCCCGAACATCCATACTTTTCTCAGTTAACCAGAGCTCTATGCTCTGAAATTAGCAAAATGCTGTTAAACGTTGAAGTATATTTATTACTCACAGGTAGGCTTACATTGACACTGCAATGAAGTTACTGTGAAAATCCCCGGCTCGCCACACTTTGGCGCCTGTTTGTGTACTTTGAGGGAGAATTTGGCATGGCCAATGCGCCTAACCAGCTCGTCTTTGGATATTAAGGGACAATCTAGCATGGACAATCCACCTCACCGAAACATTTTTGGACTGTGAAGAAGCCGGTGCATCCGGAGGAAACCCACGCAGACACGGGGAGAACGTGCGAACAGACAGTGACCCGAGGCCAGAATTGAACTCGGGTCCCTGGCGCTGTGAGGCAGCAGTGCTAACCACTTTGCCACTGTGCTATGCCATGCTGGGAATGTGTGTGAGGGTGGGGAAGAGGACGGTGCGGGGCAATATCTGATTAACCTTCAGAAGAATGATAAAGCAGCTCCAATTAGTGGGACACATTTTGTCCACTTCCTGTATGAAATCAAAGAGCTGCAGAAAGCCGATGTTAGATTTGCTTTCCAATTCATGATTGTTATTTGTGCTCACAAGTTAAAATTCATCACCCCGACCACAGCTCTCCCTCCCAACGCCCACCACAAGGAAGAATGATTCCTCAAGCGAGGGGAAACAGCAGGTGAATCAAGTTCACAGAATCACAGAATCACAGAATACCACAGAGCAGAAGAGGCCCTTCAGCCCATCGAGTCTGCACCGACGCATGAACTGCCCTGACCTGCCCACCCAATCCCACTTGCCAGCAGTCCCATAGCCCTGAATGTTATGACGCGCCAAATTCTCATCCAGGTACTTTTTAAAGGATGTGAGGCATCCCACCTCCACCACCCTCCCACGCAGCGCATTCCTGACCATCAAAACCATTTGAGTAAAAACGTTTTTCGTCAAATCCCCCTGAAACCTCCCACCCTTCATTTTTAACTTGTGTCCCCTTGTAACTGACCCTTCAAATAACAGGAACAGCGGCTCCCTCTCCACCCTGTCCACATCCCTCATCATCTTCAACACCTCAATCGGGTCGCCCCTCAGTCTTCGCTGCTACAATGAAAACAACGCAAGCCTATCCAACCTCTCCTCCTACCTTAAATGTTCCACCCCAGGCAGTATCCTGGTGAATCTCCTCTGCACCCCCCACAGTGCAGTCACATCCTTCCTATAATGTGGTGACCAGAACTGCACACAGTACTCCAGCCGTGCCCTCGCCAACGCTCATCCCTCTAATACAACTCCATCATGACCTCTCTGCTTTTGTAATCTATACCTCGACTGACAATGTTGAACAGTAATATTCCAGCAAAGACTAATCACTGGCAACCCCTCATCACACCTCAGTAGCTATAGAAGCTGGTCGGGTCTGTGGTCCCATGAGCTGTCACTCTGGTCAGGAGGGAACCACTGCCGTTCCATCAGCCCAGGTGTTCTGCTCCGGGGAGAAACTTCACTCTCTCCAAAGTTAGGAGGTGATGGGAGGGAGCCTCCTCATAGCAGACGTCATGTATACTCTTTTTTGGGTGGAGCGGTATCACAGTGGACAGCGCTGCTGCCTCAACAACAAGGGACCGGGTTCAGTTCCCGGCTTGGGCCACTGCCTGTGCAGAGTCTGCAGGTTCTCCCCATGTCTGCGTGGGTTTCCTCCGGTTTCCTTCCACAGTCTGAAAGACGTGCTGGTTAGTTGCTTTGGCCATGCGAAATTCTCCCTCAGTGTACCCGAACAGGAGCCGGAGTGTGGCGACGAGGGGATTTTCACAGTAACTTCATTGTAGTGTTAAAGTAAGCCCACTTGTGTCATGAATAAATCCATTTTAACCTGTTGCAATCACCTACCAGGAACTCCAATGGCAGCGAGAATAGGATAGTAACTGGTCCAGCTTGACCGATAGTGGATCAGTGTGTTTTCTGAGAGAAGCGATGGTGTCATAGAGTCAGAGAGGTTTACAGCATGGAAACAGGCCCTTCGGCCCAACTTGTCCATGCCGCCCTTTTTTTTTTAAACCCCGAAGCTAATCCCAATTGCCCGGATGTGCCCTGTAGCCCTCTATACCCATTATACACATGTAACTATCTAAATGCTTTTCAAAAGATAAAATTGCACCCGCCTCTATTACTACCTCTTGCAGCTTGTTCCAAACACTCACCACCCTCTGTGTGAAAGATTTGCCCCTTTGGACACTTTTGTATCTCTCCCCTCTCACCTTAAAACTATGCCGTCTAGTTTTAGACTCCCCTACCTTTGGGAAAAGATATTGACTATCTAGCTGATCTGTGCCCCTCATTATTTGATAGACCTCTATAAGATCACCCCTCTGCCTCCTCCGCTCCAGGGGAAAAAGTCCCAGTCTATCCAGCCTCTACTTATAACTCAATCCATCAAGTCCCAGTAGCAACCCAGTAAATCTTTTCTGCACTCTTTCTAGTTTAATAATATCCTTTCTATAATAGGGTGACCAGAACTGTACACAGTATTCCACGTGTGGCCTTACCAATGTCTTATACAACTTCAACAAGACGTCCCAACTACTATATTCAATGTTCTGACCGATAAAGCCAAGCATGTCGAATGCCTTCTTCACCACTGTGTCCACCTATGACTCCACGTTCAAGGAGCTATGTACATTTACTCCTTGATCTCTTTATTCTGTAACTCTCCCCAACGCCCTACCATTAACTGAGTAAGTCGTGCCCTGGTTCAATCTACCAAAATGCATCACCTCGCATTTATTTAAATTAAACTCCATCTGCCATTCGTCCGCCCACTGGCCAGTTGATCAAGATCCCGTTGCAATTGGAGATATCTTTCTTCACTGTCCACTATGCCACCAATCTTGGTGTCATCTGCAAACTTACTAGCCATGCCCCCTATATTCTCTTCCAAATCGTTTATGTAAATGACAATAACAGTGGGCCCAGCACTGATCCCTGAGGCACACCACTGGTCACAGGCCTCCAGTTTGAAAAACAACTCTCTACAACCACCCTCTGGCTTCTGTCTGCCCGTGGCGTAAACCATGGCCATTTACTGAGGTCTCACACTGAAGGTCTTCTCTTTAATACACAGCAGAAACACTCCTGAGACTCGGCAGAGCAACCTATTAGAGTAATCAATTACAGGTGAGAAAACAAACAACACACTGCAATGCTGGCGCTGAGAAGGAGCAATGATTGGATTTGATTTGATTTATTATTGTCACATGTATTAGTATACAGTGAAAAACATTGTTTCTTGCAAGCTATACTGACAAAGCATACCCTTCAAAAAGGAGAGGATGCAGAATGTAGTGTTACCATCATAGCTGGAGAAATATCAACTTAATATAATAATAAGGTATTACATTATATATATATATATATATACATATATGTAGTATCTATATATATATATTATATATGGTAACCTAATTAATATAAGATGGGTCCAGTCAAAAGTCTGATGGCAGCAGGGAAGAAGCTGCAGTCGCGTCCGTCGGTCCAGGCCTTAGACTTCTGTATCTTTTCCCCGATGGAAGTAGGTGGAAGAGAGAATATCCGGGGTGCGTGGGATCCTTCATTATACCGGCTGCTTTTCCCGACGCAGCAGTAAGTGTAGACAGAGTCAATGGGTGGGAGGCTGGTTTGAGTGATGGATTCGGCATTGTTCATGACCCTTTATAGTTTCCTGCAGCCTTGGGCAGAGCAGGAACGGTGATACAACCAGAAAGAATGCTTTCTATGATGCATCTGTAAAAGTTGTTGGGAGTCGTAGGGGACATGCCAAATTTCCTTAGCCTCCTGAGGAAGTACAAGCGTTGGTGGGTTTTCTTAACTGTAGCAAATGTGTGGAGGGATCGGGACAGGTTGTTGGTGATCTGGACACCTAGAAACCTGAAGCTCTCGATCATTTCCACTTCATCCCCAATTTTCAATTAAAATTGTGTTTCATTGTGATGATAAATTCAGATTAGAAATATGTTTCATGTTTTTCATTACGTTCTGTTTAATTACATTAAAGAGACGATATAATTGTAATCTATTGAGAAAATCAGTGGGGTGAATTATAGGCTAAATTTTCCCTTCGTGTCCAGAATGTGTACATTAGAGGAGTTCATGGGGTAAATATGTGGGGTTATGGGGATAGGGCCTGGGCGGGATTGTTGTTGGTGCAGACTCGATGGGCCGAATGGACTCTTTCGCACTGTTGGGTTTCTGTGTTACAATTTATGATGAGTCTGTACTGACCACAACCCCACCCAGGCCCTATTTCCGTAACCCCACGCATCCACCCTGATAGTCTCCCTGACAATAACGGGCAATTTTTAGCACAGCCAATGCACCAACCTGCACATCTTTGGACTGTGGGAGGAAAGTGGAGCCCCTGGAGGAAACCCATGAAGACACGGAGAGAATGTGCCAACTCCACACTTGGAGTGACCCAAGGTCGGATTCGAACCAGGATCCCTGGCGCTGTGAGGGAGCACTAACCCCATGGTGCAAAGCTCAATCCGGGCGCCTTTCTGACAAAGAATGCAGTTGTGTTCTGTACTTCCGGCTTCCATGAATTATCGAGTCAGATGTTACTTGTTCCATGCCCTCTGATGAAAGCAATAACAGCAACATCAGCACGATGGGTGCTGAGGGAAGCCCTGTTGCCAATCTGTGCAGCAGAGTATGATGCCCCAGCTTAGTCACTGGACTGTTTCGTTTTCAGTAAAAGATGTACAATTTTTAGTAAAGCTCATATTTCATTTCATTATAAATGTAGTCCTGGTACGAGATGGTGACTGTGCCAAGGCTGCATTTCCTGCCCACAAGTTACTGTTTAGCATGAGGTGCTTGGATTTCCTTTTGAATGTGTGGCCCCTTTGAGAATGTTACTGATACAATGGTGTAAGACAGGCATTCTCTGCTTTTCACACAGCGCTGGTCAAGTTTCTAAAGTTTATTTAATGATGTAACAAGTCAGCTCACATTAACACTGCAATGAAGTTACTGTGAAAATCCCCGAGTTGCCACACTCCGGCGCTTGTTCGGGTACACTAAGGGAGGATTTAGCATGATCAATGCAACTAAAGAGCACGTCTTCTGGTCTGTGGGAGGACACCGGAGCACCCGGAGGAAACCCATGCAGACACGGGGAGAACGTGCCGACTGCACACAGGCAGTGACCCAAACCGGGGATCAAACCCGGGTCCCTGGCGCTGTGAGGCAGCAGTGCTAACCATTGTGCCACCATGCTACCCATACATACACAGAACAAAGGAAAGTACAGCACCGGAACAGGCCCTTCGGCCCTCGAAGTCCCTACCGCCCCCCCCCCCCCATGACTGTATCCAGCAGTCCAAACAGAAGGATGATGCTCTGGAACGTCCACATTATGGTAAATTCTCAACCTCAGCGTCTCCTGTATTGTGAATTCTCGCTTTATAAACAAGTGTGCTGCTCCCAACTGGTTCTCTGGCTCTTGGCTTCATGCGGAGCTTGTGACCTGGCAGAGGAATGAGCCAAGGTGACGATACTCTTGGCGAGGATGAAGAAAGGGTTGTTGCAATGTATAGGAGAGACGTAAAGGATGGGGGAGCTGGCGCGAGATGGACTGAGGAATGATGTATTTTTCGGGGACTTGCCTTAATATTCAAGGAACTAACCAGCAGTTTGCTGAACATTTCAACATTTACATGTCAACTGAACAGGAGAACGCTGCGTGGGAATGAAAGCAAATGGAGTCAGTAAATGAATACAAAAACAGAAAATGCTGGGAGATCTCAGCAGGTCTGACAGTATCTGTGGAGAGAGAATAGAGCCAATGTTTCACGTCTGTGTGACCCTTCCTCAGGGTCCATTCGTGAGTCCTTTTTGATGATAATTTAAGCAAAGTTGTTAGTAAAGGAGACTATATCCTGAGGGTGTCATCCAAGGTAGTCAATAATCAACAAAGAACAAGGGAAAGTACAGCACAGGAACAGGCCCTTCGGCCCTCCAAACCTATGCCAATCATGATGCCCTAACTAAACTACAAAAAACAACTTCTGCCCTTACCCGGGACTGTCGGGGATGAGGACCTTAAAACGATCACTATTACTAAAGAGGTAGGCTAATGGAACTAAAGGTAGGCAAGTCTCCTGGTCCGGATGGAATGCATCCCAGCGTACAAAAAGAAACAACAGAAGTAATAGCAAATTCATTAGTTGTAATTTTTCAAAATTCACTGGACTCTGGGGAGGTGCCAGCTGATTGGAAAACAGCTAATGTAACGCCACTGTTTAAAAAAGGAGGTAGACAAAAGGCAGGTAACTACAGGCCGGTTAGCTTAACATCCGTAGTTGGGAAAATGCTGGAATCTATCATTAAGGAAGAAATAACAGGACACCTGGAAAAGAATGGTTCAATCAAGCAGACGCAGCATGGATTCTTGAAGGGAAAGCCATGTTTGACTAATTTACTGGAATTTTTTGAGGATGCGACGAGTGCAGTTGACAGAGGGGAACCGGTGGATGTTGTGTAAATAGATTTCCAGAAGGCATTCGATCAGGTGCCTCACAAAAGGTTGCTGCATAAGATAAAGGTACACGGAGTTGGGGATAAAGTGTTAGCGTGGATTGAGGATTGGCTATCTAACAGAAAGCAGAGAGTCGGAATAAATGGGTGCTTTTCCGGTTGGCAATCAATGAGTAGTGGCATGCCGCAGGGATTAGTGCTGGGGCCTCAACTATTTACCATATACATCGACGATCTGGAGGAGGGGAGCGAGTGTAGGGTAACAAAGTTTGCGGATGACACAAAGATGAGTGGGAAAGCAAATCGCGTGGAGGACAGAAAGAGTCTGCAGAGAGATTTGGATCAGCTAAGTTAGTGGGGAAGGATCTGGCAGATGGAGTATAACGTTGGTAAGTGTGAGGCTATCCACTTTGGAAGGAATAATAGTAAAATGGACTCTTATTTAAACGGTGAAGAATTACAACATGCTACTGTGCAGAGGGACCTGGGGGTCCTTGTGCATGAATCACAAAACCTCAGTTTGCAGGTGCAGCAGGTGATCAAGAAAGCAAATGGAATGTTGGCCTTTATCGTGAGAGGGATGGAGTATAAATGCAGGGAGGTCATGCTGCAACTGTACAGGGTACTGGAGAGGCCGCACCTAGAGTACTGTGTCCAGTTTTGGTCCCCTTATTTAAGAAAGGATATATTAGCTTTGGAGGGGGGACAGAGAAGGTTCACCAGGTCGATTCCGGAGATGAGGGGGTCAGCTTATGAGGAGAGATTGAGTAGACAGGGCCTGTACTCATTGGAGTTTAGAAGCTTGAAGGGAGATCTTTTAGATACATATATGACAATGAAGGGGCTAGACAGGGTAGAAGAAGCGAGGTTATTTCCACTTCCAATGTAAACAAGAACTAGGGGGCATAGGCTCAAAATATGGGGGAGTCAATTTAGAACAGAGTTGAGGAGGAACTTCTTCTCCCAGAGCGGAGTGAATCTTTGGAATTCTCTGCCCAATGAAGCAGTCGTGGCTACCTCGTTAAATGTGTTTAAGTCACAGATAGATAGATTTTTAACCATTATGGGAATTAAGGGTTATGGGGAGCGGGCGGGTAAGTGGAACTGAACCCACTATCAGATCAGCCATGATCTTATTGAATGGCGGAGCAGGCTTGAGGGGCTCGATGGCCTACTCCTGCTCTTATTTCTTATGTTCTTATGTTCTAACATTCCAGTCTATTGTTGTCAGATTCTGATCCAGTATTGTAACATCCCGTTCTATTATTCCCAGATCCTGATGCGGTATTGGAACATTCCAGTCTATCGTTCTCAGATTCTGATACATTATGGGAACATTGCAGTCTATTGTTCTCAGATTATGGTCCAGTATTCGAACATTGCAGTCTATTGTTCTCAAATTATGATCTTTTAGTGCAACATGACAGTCTATTGATCTCAGATTCTGATCCAATATTGGAACATTAATGTCCATTGTTCTCGGATTATGATCCTTTATTGGAACATTACAGTCCATTGTTCTCAGATTCTGATCAATTATTGAAACATTACCATCTTTTGATGTCAGATTCTGATCCCGTATTTGAACTTTAGAGTACTGTTCTCAGATTATGATCCTTTATTGAAACGTTACAGTCCATTGTTCTCAGATTCTGATCTATTATTGAAACATTACCGTCCTTTGTTCTCAGATTAGGATCCTTTATTGGAACATTGCAGTCCATTGTTCTCAGATTCTGATCCAGTATTGGGACATTACAATCTATTGTTCGCATATTCTGATCCGGTATTGGAACATTGCAGTGCATTGTTCTCAGATTATGATCCAGTCTTGGAACATTTCAGTCTATTGTTCTCAGATTCTGGTCCAGTATTATTAAATCCATGTCTATCGTTCCCAGATTCTGATCCAGTATTGAAACATTGCAGTCTCTTGTTCTCAGATTTTGATCAAGTTTTGAAACATTGCCGTCTATTGATCTGAGATTGTGATTCATTATTGGAAAAACAGTAGAACAGCAATGGCAGGAGTTTCTGGGAGTAATTGAGGACACAGTGCAGAGGTTCATCCGAAACAAAAGAAAGGTTATCAGTGGGGGGATTAGGCAGCCATGGCTGACAAAGGAAGTCAGGGAATGCATCAAGGCAAAAGAGAGAGCCTATAATGTGGCAAAGAGTAGTGGGATGTCAGAAGATTGGGAAGGCTATAAAAACAAACATAGAACATAGAACATAGAAAGCCACAGCACAAACAGGCCCTTCGGCCCACAAGTTGCGCCGATCACATCCCCACCTCTAGGCCTATCTATAGCCCTCAATCGATCACATCCCCACCTCAAAGCCTATCTATAGCCCCCAATCGTGGGGGATCTGCACACTGAGGTAATATGGGCTGAAGTTAGAAATAGGAAAGGAGCGGTCACGTTGCTAGGAGTTTACTATAGGCCCCCAAATAGTAATAGAGATGTGGAGGAAGAAATTGCTAAGCAGATTATGGATATGTGTGGGGGCCACAGGGTAGTTGTCATGGGGGACTTTAACTTTCCAAATATTGATTGGAACCTTTGTAGGTCAAATAGTTTGGATGGGGCAGTTTTTGTGCAGTGTGTGCGGGAGGGTTTCCTGACACAATATGTGGATGGGCCGACTAGAAGTGAGGCCACATTGGATTTGGTACTGGGAAATGAACCGGGCCAAGTGTTAGATTTGGTTGTGGGAGAGCAATTTGGAGATAGTGACCACAATTCGGTGTCTTTTGTTATTGCAATGGAGAGGGATAGGGCCGTACGGCAGGGCAAGGTTTACAATTGGGGGAGAGGTAATTATGATGCGATTAGGCAAGAATTAGGGGGCATAAGTTGGGAACAGAAACTGTCAGAGAAAGGAACTAATGAAAAGTGGAACTTTTTCAAGGAACAAATACTGGATGTCCTTGATAGGTATGTTCCTGTCAGGCAGGGAGGAAATGGCCGAGTGAGGGAACCATGGTTCACAAAAGAGGTGGAATGTCTTGTGAAAAGGAAGAGGGAAGCTTATGTAGGGATGAGGAAACAAGGTTCAGATGGCTCGATTGAGGGTTACAAGTTAGCAAGGAATGAGCTGAAAAAGGGGCTTAGGAGAGCTAGGAGGGGACATGAGAAGTCCTTGGCGGGTCGGATCAAGGAAAACCCCAAGGCTTTTTACTCTTATGTGAGGAATAAAAGAATGACCAGGGTGAGGTTCGGGCTGGTCAAGGACAGTAGTGGGAACTTGTGTATGGAGTCAGTAGAGATAGGCGAGGTGATGAATGAATACTTTTCTTCAGTGTTCACCAAGGAGAGGGGCCATGTTTTTGAGGAAGAGAAGGTGTTACAGGCTAATAGGCTGGGGGAAATAGATGTTCGGAGGGAGGATGTCTTGGCAGTTTTGAATAAACTGAAGGTCGATAAGTCCCCTGGGCCTGATGAAATGTATCCTAGGATTCTGTGGGAGGCAAGGGATGAGATTGCAGAGCCTTTGGCTTTGATCTTTGGGTCCTCGCTGTCCACGGGGATGGTGCCAGAGGACTGGAGAATGGCGAATGTTGTTCCTCTGTTTAAGAAAGGGAATAGAAATGACCCTGGTAATTATAGACCGGTTAGTCTTACTTCGGTGGTTGGTAAATTGATGGAAAGGGTCCTTAGGGATGGGATTTACGACCATTTAGAAAGATGCGGATTAATCCGAGATAGTCAGCACGGATTCGTGAAGGGCAAGTCGTGCCTCACAAATTTGATAGAATTTTTTGAGGAGGTAACTAAGTGTGTTGATGAAGGTAGGGCAGTTGATGTCATATACATGGATTTTAGTAAGGCGTTTGATAAGGTCCCCCATGGTCGGCTTATGATGAAAGTGAGGAGGTGTGGGATAGAAGGAAAGTTGGCCGATTGGATAGGTAACTGGCTGTCTGACCGAAGACAGAGGGTGGTGGTCGATGGAAAATTTTCGGATAGGAGGCAGGTTGCGAGCGGTGTGCCGCAGGGATCAGTGCTTGGTCCTCTGCTCTTTGTGATTTTTATTAATGACTTAGAGGAGGGGGCTGAAGGGTGGATCAGTATATTTGCTGATGACACCAAGATTGGTGGAGTAGTGGATGAGGTGGAGGGCTGTTGTAGGCTGCAAAGAGACATAGATAGGATGCAAAGCTGGGCTGAAAAATGGCAAATGGAGTTTAACCCTGATAAATGTGAGGTGATTCATTTTGGTAGGACAAATTTAAATGTGGATTACAGGGTCAAAGGTAGGGTTCTGAAGACTGTGGAGGAACAGAGAGATCTTGGGGTCCATATCCACAGATCTCTAAAGGTTGCCAGTCAAGTGGATAGAGCTGTGAAGAAGGCCTATAGTGTGTTAGCTTTTATTAACAGGGGGTTGGAGTTTAAGAGCCGTGGGGTTATGCTGCAACTGTACAGGACCTTGGTGAGACCACATTTGGAATATTGTGTGCCGTTCTGGTCACTTCACTATAAGAAGGATGTGGAAGCGCTGGAAAGAGTGCAGAGGAGATTTACCAGGATGCTGCCTGGCTTGGAGGGTAGGTCATATGAGGAAAGGTTGAGGGAGCTCGGGCTGTTCTCTCTGGAGCGGAGGAGGCTGAGGGGAGACTTAATAGAGGTGTATAAAATGATGAAGGGGATAGATAGAGTGAACGTTCAAAGACTATTTCCTCGGGTGGATGGAGCTATTACAAGGGGGCATAACTATAGGGTTCGTGGTGGGAGATACAGGACGGATATCAGAGGTAGGTTCTTTACGCAGGGAGTGGTTGGCGTGTGGAATGGACTGCCTGCAGTGATAGTGGAGTCAGACACTTGAGAAACATTTAAGCGGTTATTGGATAGGCACATGGAGCACAACAGGATGATAGGGAGTGGGATAGCTTGATCTTGGTTTCAGATAAAGCTCGGCACAACATCGTGGGCCGAAGGGCCTGTTCTGTGCTGTACTGTTCTATGTTCTATGTTCTATCCCATTAAATCCCATGTACTCATCCAGAAGTCTCTTAAAAGACCCCAACGAGTTTGCCTCCACCACCACCGACGTCAGCCGATTCCATTCACCCACCACCCTCTGAGTGAAAAACTTACCCCTGACATCTCCTCTGTACCTACCCCCCAGCACCTTAAACCTGTGTCCTCTCGTAGCAACCATTTCAGCCCTTGGAAATAGCCTCTGAGAGTCTACCCTATCCAGACCTCTCAACATCTTGTAAACCTCTATCAGGTCACCTCTCATCCTTCGTCTCTCCAGGGAGAAGAGACCAAGCTCCCGCAACTTATCCTCATAAGGCATGCCCCCCAATCCAGGCAACATCCTTGTAAATCTCATCTGCACCCTTTCAATGGCTTCAACATCTTTCCTGTAATGAGGTGACCAGAACTGCGCGCAGTACTCCAAGTGGGGTCTAACCAGGGTCCTATAAAGCTGCAGCATTATCTCCCGACTCCTAAACTCAATTCCTCGATTAATGAAGGCCAGTACGCCGTACGCCTTCTTGACCGCATCCTCCACCTGCGAGGCCGATTTAAGAGTCCTATGGACCCGGACCCCAAGGTCCTTCTGATCCTCTACACTGCTAAGAATGGTACCCTTCATATTATACTGCTGCTTCATCCCATTGGATCTGCCAAAATGGATCACCACACACTTATCCGGGTTGAAGTCCATCTGCCACTTCTCCGCCCAGTCTTGCATTCTATCTATGTCTCGCTGCAACTTCTGACATCCCTCCAAACTATCCACAACACCACCTACCTTGGTGTCGTCAGCAAACTTACCAACCCATCCCTCCACTTCCTCATCCAGGTCATTTATGAAAATGACAAACAGCAAGGGTCCCAGAACAGATCCCTGGGGCACTCCACTGGTCACTGACCTCCATGCAGAGAAAGACTCCTCCACAGCCACTCTCTGCCTTCTGCAGGCAAGCCAGTTCTGGATCCACAAGGCAACAGCCCCTTGGATCCCATGCCCTCTCACTTTCTCAAGAAGTCTTGCATGGGGGACCTTATCGAACGCCTTGCTGAAGTCCATATAGACCACATCCACCGCTCTTCCTTCGTCAATGTGTTTGGTCACATTTTCAAAGAACTCAACCAGGCTCGTAAGGCACGACCTGCCCTTGACAAAGCCGTGCTGACTACTTTTGATCATACTAAACTCCTCTAGATGATCATAAATCCTGTCTCTCAGGATCCTCTCCATCAACTTACCAACCACTGAGCTTAGACTCACCGGTCGGTAATTTCCCGGGCTGTCCCTGTTCCCTTTCTTGAATATCGGGACCACATCTGCAATCCTCCAATCCTCCGGAACCTCTCCCGTCTCCATCGACGATGCAAAGATCATCGCCAAAGCCTCCGCAATCTCCTCCCTCGCCTCCCACAGTAACCTGGGGTACATCCCATCCGGTCCCGGCGACTTACCAACCTTGATGCCATTCAATAGTTCCAACATATCCTCTTTCTTTATGTCCACATGCTCGATCCTTTCTGTCCACCGCAAACCAGCAGTACAACCACCCAGATCCCTTTCCACCGTGAATACCGAGGTAAAGTATTCATTAAGCAGCTCCGCCATTCTAACGGTTCCGCACAAACTTTTCCCCCTTCACCTTTTAAGGGTCCTATGCCTTCACATCTCATCCTTTTACTCTTGACATATTTGTAGAAAGCCTTGGGATTCTCCTTAATCTTACCCGCCAAGGCCTTCTCATGACCCCTTCTCGCTCTCCTAATTTCCTTCTTAAGCTCCTTCCTACATCCCGTATACTCCTCTAAATCCTTAACACCTCCTAGCTCTCTGAACCTTCTGTACGCCTCTCTTTTCTTATTCACCAGGTTCATCACAACCTTCGTGCACCACGGTTCCCATACCCTACCAACAGCCCCCTGTCTCATCGGAACGTTGTCATGCAGAGCTCCAGACAAACATTCCTTGAAAATCCTCCACTTTCCTTCGGTACTTTTCCCCAAGAATGCCTCCTTCCAATTTACCCATCTAATTTCCTCCCTGATGACACTGTATTTCCCTTTACTCCAGAGAAACACTTTCCTAGCCTGCCTGATCCTATCTCTTTCCAATGCTATCGTGAAGGAGATAGAATTATGATTGCTATCCCCAAGATACTCACCCACCGAGAGATCCTCCAACTGTCCAGGTTCATTAGCCAGCACCAGATCAAGTACAGCCTCTCCTCTAGTAGGCTTATCCACATACTGTGTCAGGAAACTCTCCTGGACACACCTAACAAACTCCTCTCCATCCAAACCCCTAGCCCTAGGGATATTCCAATCTATGTTTGGGAAATTAAAATCTCCCATCACGACAACTCTGTTATTCCTACATCTCTCCAGGATCTGTTTCCCCATCTGCTCCTCAACATCTCTGTTACTATTGGGCGGCCTATAGAAAACACCCAGCAACGTTACCGACCCCTTCCTGTTCCTAACCTCCACCCACAGAGACTCCGTAGTCAATCCCTCCACGGCGTCCACCTTCTCTACAGCCGTGACACTATCCCTGATCAACAGTGCCACTCCCCCCCCTCTCTTGCCTCCCTCCCTGTCCTTCCTGAAACATCTAAAACCCGGCACCTGAAGCACCCAGTCCTGTCCCTGAGACATCCAAGTCTCCGTAATGGCCACCACATCACAATTCGAAGCAGCAATCCACGCTCTAAGCTCATCCACTTTATTCACTACACTCCTGGCATTAAAATAGACACATCTTAGACCTTCAGCCTGAGCACTTCCCTTCTCCATCACTCGTCTAACCTCCCTCTTACCCTGTTTACATTCCTTATCTATTTGCGAGCTAACCTCCTCGCTCTCAGTCCCCTCATTTCGATTCTCTCCCCCCAACCTTTCTAGTTTAAAGTCTCTCCAGTAGCCTTAGCCAACCTTCCCGCCAGGATATTGGTCCCCCTGGGATTCAAGTGCCACCCATCTTTTTTAAACAGGTCACACCTGCCCCTAAAGAGGTCCCAATGATCCAAGTACCCAAATCCTTGTCCCTTGCTCCAGTCCCTCAGCCACGCATTCATTCTCCACCGATTCCTGTTCTCACTCTCCCGCGGCACAGGCAGCAATCCCGAGATTACTACCTTTGCATTCCTCTTTCTCAGCTGTCTACCTAACTCCCTATATTCTCTTTTCATGACCCCTTCCCTCTTCCTACCTATGTCAGCAGTACCTATATGCATCACGACCTTCGGCTCCTCTCCCTCCCCTTTCAGGATTTCTGGGACTCGACCAGAGACATCCCGGACCCATGCACCAGGGAGGCAAACCACCATCCGAGAGTCCCGTCTGTGTCCGCAATAACGCCAATCTGACCCCCTCACCGTAGAGTCCCCAATTGGCACTACCCTCCTTTCCTTTCCCTTTTGCACTACTGGGCCAGGCTCAGCTCCAGAGACACTGCCACCGCTGCTTCCCCCAGGTGGGCTGTCCACCCCAGTAGTACTCAGACAGGAGTACATATTATTAAGGGGCACATCCACCGGGGTGCTCACCATCAACCGAGCTTTCTCCTTCCTCACTGTTACCCAGTTACCCTCCTCCCGCGGTCCCGGTGTGACCACCTGCCGATAGCTCCTGTCAATGACCTCCTCACTATCCCGAACCCGGCGAAGGTCCTCGAGCTGCAATTCCAGTTCCCTAACATGGTCCCTTAGGAACCGCAGCTCAACACACCCAGCACAGATATGGTCGTCCGGAAGGCTAGGCGCCTCCAGGACCTCCCACATCCTACATTGGGAACAACATACTGGCCTCACACTCATAATTGCCCCTTTAAACACACAGGGAAAAAAAAAAGTGAATGAAAATTTTAAACTTACCTTTCCTCCTCCTGTTTTCTCCAAAGCCCTGCTCTCACTGGGTCTTTTTTCTTAGGTTAGAGGAGGAGGGAGGGTGGGATACTCTAGAGTATCGGGATTCCTCTCTGTTCCAATTTATTGGGGAAAAAAAAATCTCTCTCTCCCAGACCTCCCTGCGCGACCACTTCCGGGTTTAGATATTTTTAAAGAAAAAACCCGCGAAAAAGTAAGTTAAAAAATAACAGCGCTTACCCGCAGCACTCCTCTCGCGAATCTCTCCCTCTCTGCTGCACTTCCAAGACGCAATGAGGATAACATAGGATAACAAAGAGAGAAATAAGGAAGGAGAGGATCAAATATGAAGGTAGGCTAGCCAGTAACATTAGGAATGATAGTAAAAGTTTCTTTAAATACATTAAAAACAAACGGGAGGCAAAAGTAGACATTGGGCCGCTCCAAAATGACGCTGGTAATCTAGTGATGGGAGACAAGGAAATAGCTGAGGAACTTAATAAGTACTTTGCGTCAGTCTTCACAGTAGAAGACATGAGTAATATCCCAACAATTCAGGAAAGTCAGGGGGCAGAGTTGAATATGGTTGCCATCACGAAGGAGAAAGTGCTAGAGAAACTCAAAGGTCTGGAAATTGATAAATCTCCGGGCCCAGATGGGCTACATCCTAGAGTTCTAAAGGAGATAGCTGAAGAAATAGTGGAGGCGTTAGTTATGATCTTTCAAAAGTCACTGGAGTCAGGGAAAGTCCCAGAGGATTGGAAAATCGCTGTTGTAACCCCACTGTTCAAGAAGGGAACAAGAAAAAAGATGGAAAATTATAGGCCAATTAGCCTAACCTCAGTTGTTGGCAAAATTCTAGAATCCATCGTTAAGGATGAGATTTCTAAATTCTTGGAAGTGCAGGGTCGGATTAAGACAAGTCAGCTTGGATTTAGTAAGGGGAGGTCGTGCCTGACAAACCTGTTAGAGTTCTTTGAAGAGATAACAAATAGGTGAGACCAAGGAGAGCCAATGGATGTTATCTATCTTGACTTCCAAAAGGCCTTTGACAAGGTGCCTCACGGGAGACTGCTGAGTAAAATAAGGGCCCATGGTATTCGAGGCAAGGTACTAACATGGATTGACGATTGGCTGTCAGACAGAAGGCAGAGAGTTGGGATAAAAGGTTCTTTCTCAGAATGGCAACCGGTGACAAGTGGTGTCCCGCAGGGTTCAGTGTTGGGGCCACAGCTGTTCTCTTTATATATTAACGATCTAGATGACGGAACTGGGAGCATTCTGGCCAAGTTTGCCGATGATACAAAGATAGGTGGAGGGGCAGGTAGTATTGAGGAGGTGGGGAGGCTGCAGAAAGATTTAGACAGTTTAGGAGAGTGGTCCAAGAAGTGGCTGATGAAATTCAACGTGGGCAAGTGCGAGGTCGTACACTTTGGAAAAAAGAATAGAGGCATGGACTATTTTCTAAACGGTGACAAAATTCATCATGCTAAAGTGCAAAGGGACTTCGGAGAACTAGTCCAGGATTCTCTAAAGGTAAACTTGCAGGTTGAGTCCGTAATTAAGAAAGCAAATGTAATGTTGTCATTTATCTCAAGAGGCTTGGAATACAAAAGCAGGGATGTACTTCTGAGGCTTTATAAAGCACTGGTTAGGCCCCATGTGGAGTACTGTGAGCAATCTTGGGCCCCACACCTCAGGAAGGACATACTGGCACTGGAGCGGGTCCAGCGGAGATTCACACGGATGATCCCAGGAATGGTAGGCCTGACATACGATGAACGTCTGAGGATCGTGGGATTATATTCATTGGAGTTTAGGAGGTTGAGGGGAGATCTGATAGAAACTTACAAGATAATGAACGGCTTAGATAGGGACGTAGGGAAGTTGTTTCCATTAACAGGGGAGACTAGGACCCGGGGGCACAGCCTTAGAATAAAAGGGAGTCACTTTAGAACAGAGATGAGGAGAAATTTCTTCAGCCAGAGAGTGGTGGGTCTGTGGAATTCATTACCACAGAGGGCGGTGGAGGCCGAGACCTTGAGCGTCTTCAAGACAGAAATTGATAAATTCTTGATTTCTCGAGGAATTAAGGGCTATGGGGAGGGAGCGGGTAAATGAAGTTGAAATCAACCATGATTGAATGGTGGAGTGGACTCGATGGGCCGAATGGCCTTACTTCCGCTCCTATGCCTTATGGTCTTATGGTCTTATGGAATGTTAGAGACTATTGTTCTAAGATTCTGATCCATTATTTGTACATTGCAGTCGATTGTTCTCAGATGCTGATCCAGTATTAGAACATGACAGTGTATTTTTCTCGGATTCTATTCTGTATTGTAACATTACAGCCTATAGTTCTCAGATTCTGATCAATTATTGGAACATTGCAGTCGACTGTTCTCAGGTTCTGATCCAGTATTGGAACATTACAGTGTATTGTTCTTCGAATGCTATCCATTATTGGAACATCCCGGTCCATTGTTTCCAGCTTCTCATCCATTATTGGAACATCCCAGTCGACTGTTCACAGATTCTGATCCATAATGGAACATTGCAGTCTATTGTTCTCAGATTCTAATCCAGTATTGGATCATTACAGCGTATTGTTCTCAGATTCCGATCCAGTATTGGAACATTGCAGTCTATTCTTCTCAGGTTCTGAACCAGTATTGGAACATTACTGTCTATTGTTCTCAGATTCATATCCATTATTGGACCATTGCAGTCTATTGTTCTCAGATTTTGATCCAGTATTGGAACAATACAGTGTATTGTTCTCAGATTCTGATCCATTATTGTAACATCCCTTTCCATTGTTCCCAGACTCTGAACCAGGATTGGAACATTGCAGTCTATTGTTCTCAGAATTTGAGCCAGTATTCGAACATTGAAGTCTATTGTTCTCAGATTCTGATCAATGATTGGAACATTACAGCCCATTGTTCTCAGAGTCCGATCCAGTATTCGAACTTTGCAGTGTATTGTTCTCAGATTCTGATCCAGTACTGGAACATTACAATCTCTTTTTCACAGAAACTGATCCATTATTGGAAATTTGCAGTCTGTTTTTTTCTCAGAGTCTGAACCAGTATTGGAACATTACAACCGCTTGTTCCCAGAGTCCGATCCAGTATTCAAACATTGCAGTCTATTGTCCTCAGATTCTGATCCAGTATTGGAACATTGCAGTCTCTTTTCCTCAGATTCTGATGCAGGATTGAAACTTTGCAGTCTATTGATCTCAGATTCTGATCCATTATTGGAACATTGCAGTCTATTGTTCTCAGAATGTGATCCATTATTGGAACATCCCGGTCTATTGTTCCCAGATACTGATCCAGTACTGGAACATTGCAGTCTCTTGCTCTCAGCTTCTGATCCAGTTTAGGAATATTATATTCTATTGTTCTCAGATTCTGATCCAGTATTGTAACATCCCGGTCATTTGTTCCCAGATTCTAATCCGTATTGGAACATTACAGCCTATAGTTCTCAGACTCTGATCCATTATTGGAACATTGCAGTCTACTGTTCTTAGGTTCTGAACCAGTATTGGAACATTACAGTGTATGGTTCTTAGATTCCAATCCATTATTGGAACATCCCGGTCCATTGTTTCCAACTTCTGATCCATGTTCTGCCGGCGGCATGGTAGCACAGTGGTTAGCACTGCTGCTTCACAGCTCCAGGGACCTGAGTTCGAATCCCGGCTTGGCTCACTGTCTGTATGGAGTTTGCACATTCTCCTCGTGTCTGCGTGGGTTTCCTCCGGGTGCTCCGCTTTCCTCCCCCAGTCCAAAGATGCTCGGGTTAGGTTGATTGGCCATGCTAAAAATTGCCCTTAGTGTCCTGAGATGCGTAGGTTGGAGGGATTAGTGGGTAGATATGGGGGTAGGGCCTGGGTGGGATTGTGGTCGGTGCAGACTCGATGGGCCGAAAGGCCTCTTTCTGTACTGTAGGGTTTCTATGATTATTGGAACATTCCAGTCTATTGTTCTCAGATTCTGATCCATTTTTAGAAAATTGCAGTCTATTTGTTTCAGATTCTGATCCAGTATTGGAACATTACAGTCTATTGTTCTCAGATTCTGGTCCAGTATTGGAACATTGCAGTCTGTTGATTTCAAATTCTAATCCTGTATTGGAACATTAAAGTCTATTTGTCTCAGATTCTGATCCAGTATTGGAACATTGCAGTCTATTGTTCGTAGATTCTGATCAATTATTGGAACATTACAACCTATTGTTCTCAGATTCTGATCCCGTATTGGAACTTTACAGAGTATTGTTCTCGGATTATGATCCTTTATTGGAACATTACAGTCCATTGTTCTCAGATTCTGATCCGTTATTGGAACATTGCAGTCTGTTGTTCTCAAATTCTGATCCAGTATTGGAATATTACAGAGTATTGTTCTCAGATTATGATCCATTTTGGAACATTGCAGTCCATTGTTCTCAGATTCTGATCCAGTGTTGGAACATTTCAGTCTATTGCTCTCAGATTCTGATCCATAATTAGAACATTACAGCCTACTGTTCTCAGATTCTGATCCAGTATTGGAATATTACAGAGCATTGTTCTCAGATTCTGATCCAGTGTTGGAACATTTCAGTCTATTGTTCTCAGATTCTGGTCCATAATAAGAACATTACAGCCTATTGTTCTCAGATTCTGATCCAGTATTGGAACATTCCGGTCCATTGTTCCCACATTCTGATCCAGTATTGGAACATTGCAGTCTCTTGTTCTCAGATTCTGATCCAGTTTTGAAACATTGCCGTTTATTGATCTGAGATTCCGATTCATGATTGGAATGTTAGAGACTATTGTTCTAAGATTCTGATCCATTATTTGAACATTGCAGTCTATTGTTCTCAGATTCTGATCCAGTAATAGAACATGACAGTGTATTTTTCTCAGATTCTAATCCGTATTGGAACATTACAGCCTATAGTACTCAAGTCCTGATCAATTATTGAAACATTGCAGTCTGCTGTTCTCAGGTTCTGATCCAGTATTCGAACATTACAGTCTATTGTTCTTCGAATCCTATCTATTATTGGAACATCCCAGTGTATTGTTCTCAGATTCTGATCCAGTATTGGAACATTACAGTGTATTGTTCTCAGATTCTGATCCATTCATGGAACATCCATTTCTATTGTTCTCAGATTCCAATCCAGTATTGGAACATTGCAGTCTAAAATCGGTCCTGCAGGTCGAGGAGGTGGTTAAGAAGGCGTATGGTGTGCTGGCCTTTATTAATCGAGGGATTGAGTTCAGGAGTCCGGGGATAATGATGCAGCTATATAAGACCCTCATCAGACCCCACTTGGAGTACTGTGCTCAATTCTGGTCGCCTCATTACAGGAAGGATGTGGAAAAGACTGAAAGGGTGCAGAGGCGATTTACAAGGATGTTGCCTGGATTGAGTGGCATGCCTTATGAGGATAGGCTGAGGGAGCTCGGACTTTTCTCCTTGGAGAGACGTAGGATGAGAGGAGATCTAATAGAGGTATATAAGATGTTGAGAGGCATAGATCGGGTGGACTCTCAGAGGCTTTTTCCCAGGGTGGAAATAGCTGCTACGAGAGGACACAGGTTTAAGGTGCTGGGGGGTAGGTACAGGGGAAATGTTAGGGGGAAGTTTTTCACACAGAGGGTGGTGGGCAGATGGAATCGGCTGCCGTCAGTGGTGGTGGAGGCAAACTCAATAGGGTCTTTTAAGAGACTCCTGGGTGAGTACATGGAACTTAATAGGATAGAGGGTTATAGATAGGCCTAAAAGGTAGGGATATGTTCGGCACAACTTGTGGGGCCGTAGGGCCTGTTTTGTGCTGTAGTTTTCTATGCTTCTGTATTCTATGTTCGATTGTTCTCAGATTCTGATCCAGTGTTGAACACTGCAGTCTATTGTTTTCGGATTCTGTTCAATTATTCTAACATTGCACTCTCCTGTTCTCAGATTATGATCCTTTATTGGAACAGCTCTCAGATTCTGATCCATTATTGAAACTTTGCAGTCGATTGATCTCAGGTTCTGATCCATTATTGGAACATTACAGTCTATTGTTCAGATTCTGATCAATGATTGGAACATTACAGTCTGTTGATCTCAGATTCTGATCCATTATTGGAACATTGCAGTCTATTGTTTTCAGATTCTGTTCAATTATTCTAACATTGCGGTCTATTGTTCTCAGGTTCTCCTCCAGTATTGGAACGTTACGGCCGATTGATCTCAGATTCTGATCCATCATTGTAAAATCCTGGTCAATTGTTCTAAGATTCTGATCCAGTGTTCGAAAATTCCAGTCTATTTTTCAGATTCTGATCAATGATTGGAACATTACATTCTGTTGTTCTCAAATTCTGATCCTTTATTGGAACATTGTAATCTCTTTTTCTCAGGTTCTGATCCAGTATTGGAACAATACAGTCTATTGTTCAGAATCTGATCAATGAGTGGAACATTACAGTCTTTGTTGTTCTCAGATTCTGATCCTTTATTGGAACATTACAGTCTACTGTTCTCAGGTTCTGATCCAGGATTGGAACATTACGGTTTATTGTTCATAGATTCTGATCCATTATTGGAAAATTGCAGTCTATTATTCTCAGAGTCCGATCCATTATTCGAACATTGCAGTGTATTGTTCTCAGATTCTGATCTTGCATTGGAACATTACAGTCTAATGATCTCAGATTCTGATCCATCATTGTAATATCCCGGTTCATTGTTCTCAGATTCTGATCCAGTATTGGAACATTTCAGTCTATTGTTTAGATTCTGATCAATGATTGAAAGATTACAGTGTTGTTCTCAAATTCTGATCCTTTATTGGAACATTACAGTCTATTGTTCTCAGATTCTGATCCAGTATTGGAAAATTACAGTCTATTGTTTTCAGATTCTGATCCAGTATTGGACCATTGCAATCTATTGTTCCCAGATTCTGATTCATAATGGACGATTACAGTGTATTGTTCTCAGATTCTGATCCAGTATTGGAACATTGCAGTCTATTTTTCTCAGATTCTGATCCATTATAGGAGCAGCCCGGACCATTGTTCCCACATTCTGGTCCATTATTGGAACATTGCAGTCTACTATTCTCAGATTCTGTTCAATTATTCTAACATTGCGGTCTATTGTTCTCAGATTCTGCTCCAGTATTGGAACAAACCGGACCATTGTTCCCACATTCTGATCCAGTATTGGAACACGCAGTTTCTTTTTCTCAGATTCTGCTGCATTAATGGAACATCCGTTTCTTTTGTTCCCAGACTCTGATTCGGTATTGGAAATTTAAAGTCTATTGTTCTCAGATTCCAATCCAGTATTGGAACATTACAGTCTATTGTTCTCAGATTCTGATCCATTATTGGAACATTGCAGTCTATTGTTCTCAGATGGTGATCCTTTATTGGAACATTACAGTCGATTGTTCTCAGATTCTGATCCAGCATTGCAACATTACAGTATATTGGTCTCAGATTCGGATCCATTATTGGAACATCCCTTTCCATTGTTCCCAAACTCTGAACCAGAATTGGAACATTACAGTCTAATATTCTCCGTTTCTGATCCAGTATTGGAACATTGCAGTCTCTTGTTCTCAGAATCTGAACCAGTATGGGAACATTACAATCTATTGTTCTCAGATTCTGCTCAGTGATTGGAACATTACAGTCTATTGTTCTCAGATTCAGATCACTTATTGGAATATTACAGTCTGTTGTTCTGAAATTCCGATCCAGTATTGGAACATCCCAGTCTATTGTTCTCAGATTCTGATCCATTATTGGAACATTGCAGCCTATTGTTCTCAGACTCTGATCCAGTATTGGAACAGCGCAATGTATTGTTCTCGGATTCTGATCCATTATTGGGAAATTGCACACTATTTTCTCACAGTGTGAACCAGGATTGGAACATTGGCCATAGGAGACAGAGGGTAGTGTTCGAAGGGTCCTTTTCCGGCTGGAGGTCTGTGACCAGTGGTGTTCCGCAGGGCTCTGTACTGGGACCTCTGCTATTTGTGATATATATAAATGATTTGGAAGAAGGTGTAACTGGTGTAATCTGCAAGTTTGCGGATGACACGAAGGTGGCTGGACTTGCGGATAGCGAAGAGCATTGTCGGGCAATACAGCAGGATATAGATAGGCTGGAAAATTGGGCGGAGAGGTGGCAGATGGAGTTTAATCCGGATAAATGCGAAGTGATGCATTTTGGAAGAAATAATGTAGGGAGGAGTTATACAATAAATGACAGAGTCATCAGGAGTATAGAAACACAGAGGGACCTAGGTGTGCAAGTCCACAATTCCTTGAAGGTGGCAACACAGTTGGAGAAGGTGGTGAAGAAGGCATATAGTATGCTTGCCTTTATAGGACGGTGTATAGAATATAAAAGCTGGAGTGTGATGATGCAGCTGTATAGAACGCTGGTTAGGCCACATTTGGAGTACAGCGTCCAGTTCTGGTCGCCGCACTACCAGAACGACGTGGAGGCGTTAGAGAGAGTGCACAGAAGGTTTACCAGGATGTTGCCTGGTATGGAGGGTCTTAGCTATGAGGAGAGATTGTGTAAACTGGGGTTGTTCTCCCTGGAAAGACGGAGAATGAGGGGAAATCTAATAGAGGTGTAGAAGATTATGAAGGGGATAGATAGGGTGAACGGTGGGAAGCTTTTTCCCAGATCAGAAGTGGCGTTCACGAGGGGTCACGGGCTCAAGGTGAGAGGGGCGAAGTACAACTCAGATATTAGAGAGATGTTTTTTACACAGAGTGTGGTGGGGGCCTGGAATGCGCTGCCAAGTAGGGTGGTGGAGGCAGGCATGCTGACATCATTTAAGACTTACCTGGATAGTCACATGAGCAGCCTGGGAATGGAGGGATACAAACGATTGGTCTAGTTGGACCAAGGAGCGGCTCAGGCTTGGAGGGCCGAAGGGCCTGTTTCCTGTGCTGTACTGTTCTTTGTTCTTTGTATTACAGCCGATTGTTCTCAGAGTTCGATCCAGTATTCGAACATTGCAGTCGATTGTTCTCAGATTCTGATCCAGTATTGGATCAGAATAGTCGACTGATTTCAGATTCGGATCCGTCATTGCCACATCCTGGTCCCGTGTTCCCAGATTCAGATGAATTATTGGAACATTACAGTGTGTTGTTCTCAGATTATGATGCTTTATTGAAACATTACAATCTATTATTCTCAGATTCTCATCCAGTATTGAAACTTTGCTGTCTATTGATCTCAGATTCTGATCCATTATTGGAACATTGCAGTTTATTGTTCTCAGATTCTGATCCAGTATTGGAACATGACAATCTATTGCTCTCAGATTCTGATCCAGTGTTGGAATATTACATTCTATTGTTCACAGGTTCGGATCCAGTATTGAGCCCTGTCTATTGTTCCCACTTTCTAATCCATTATTTGAAGATTACAACTTTTGGTTCTCCGATTCTGATCCATTATTGGAACATTGCAGTCTATTGTTTTCAGATTCTGATCCAGTATTGAAACATTGTAGCCTATTTATCTCAGATTCTGATCCATTATTGGAACATCTCGGTCTATTGTTCCCAGATTCTGATCCAATATTGGAACTTTGCAGTGTCTTGTTCTCAGATTCTGATCCAGGATTGGACCATTGCAGTCTCTTGTTCTCAGATTCTGATCCAGGATTGGACCATTGCAGTGTATTGTTCTCAGATTCTGATCCATTAATGGAACATCCATTTCTATTGTTCGCAGATTCTGATACATTATTGGAACATTACAGTCTGTTGTTCTCAGATTCTGATCCAGTATTGGAATCCAGTATTCAATCCAGTATTGGAACATTGCAGTCTATTTCTCTCAGATTCTGACCCATTATAGGAACAACCCCGGACCGTTGTTCACACATTGTGATTCAGAATTGAAACTTTGCAGAATTTGAGAACAACAGACTGTAATGTTCCAATAATTGATCTGAATCTGAGAACAAATAAGTGCAATGTTCTAATACTGGCTCAGATTCTGAGAACAGTAAACTGTAATGTTCCAATACTGGATCAGAATCTGAGAGTATTCGATTTCAATGTTCAAATACTGGAACAGAATCGGAGAATATTAGACTGTAATGTTCCAATTCTGGTTCAGAGTCTGGGAACAATGGAAAGGGATGTTCCAATAATCGATCAGAATCTGAGAACAATATACTACAATTTTCCAGTAATGGATCAGAATCTGAGAACAATCGACTGTAATGTTCCAATAAAGGATCATAATCTGAGAACAATAGACTGCAATATTCCTATACTGGATCAGAATCTGAAAACAATAGACTATAATTTTCCAATACTGGTTCAGAATCTGAGACAAATGGACTGCAATTTTCCAATAATGGAACAGAATCTGAGAATAACAGACCGTAATGTTCCAATAATGGATCACAATCTGGGAACAATAGGCTGTTATGTTCCAATAATGGATCAGAATCTGGAAACAATGGACAGGGATGTTCCAATAATGGATAGGATTCTAAGAACAATACACTGTAATGTTCCAATACTAAATATGAAACTGAGAACAATAGACCGCAATGTTCCAATAATTTATCAGAATCTGAGAACGAGAGGTTTTAATGTTCCAATACAGATTAGAATCTGGGAACACTAGACTATAATGTTCCAATAATGAATCAGAATCTGAGAACATTAGACTGTAATGTTTCAATACTGGATCAGAATCTGAAATCAATAGACTGCAATGTTCCAATAATGAATCAGAAGCTGTGAAAAATACACTCTCATATTTACTTTATCGGAACCTGAGATCAATAGACTGCAAAGTTGCAATACTGGATCAGAATCTGGGAACAATAGACCGGGATGTTCCAATAATTGATCAGAATCTCAAAACTATAGGCTGTAATTTTCCAATACTGGATTAGAATTTGGGAACAATAGACCAGGGTTTTACAATACTGGATCAGAATCTGAGAAAAATAGACTGCAATGTTCCAATACTGGATCAGAATCTGAGAACAGTCGGCTGCAATGTTCCAATAATGGATCAGAATCTGAAAAATATAGGCTGTAATATTCCAATACTGGATTAGAATCTGGGAACAAGAGACCGGGATTTTACAATACTGGATCAGAATCTGAGAAAAATAGACTGTCATGTTCCAATAGTGGATCAGAATCTGAGAACAATACACTGCAATGTTCGAATAATGGATCGGACTCTGAGAACAATAGGCTGCAATGTTCAAATACTGGTTCAGAATCTGAGAAACATAGACTGCAATTTTCCAATAATGGACCAGACTCTATGAACAATAGACTGTAATGTTCCAACACTGGTTCATAATCTGAGAACAATACACTGCAACGTTCAAATAATCGATTGGACTCTGAGAACAAGAGGCTGTAATGTTCCAATCCTGCTTCAGAACTTGAGAGAAATAGACTGCAATTTTCAAATAATGGATCAGAATCTGAGAACAAAAGACTGTCACGTTCCAATACTGGATCAGAATTTGAGAACAACAGACCGTAATGTTCCAATAATGGAAAATAATTTGAGAACAACACTGTAATGTTCCAATGATTGATCAGAATCTAAACAATAGACTGAAATGTTCCAATACTGGTTCAGAATCTGAGAAAAATAGACTGCAAAGCTCCAATACTGGATCAGAATGTGGGAACCATGGTCCGGGTTGTTCCTATAATGGATTAGAATCTGAGAAAAATAGAATCTGTGATCAATAGACTGTAATATTCCAATACTGGATCAGAATCTGAGAAGAATAGACTGCAATGTTCCAATAATGGATCAGAATCTGAGAAAAAGAGACTGTAATGTTCCAATAAAGGATTATAATCTGAGAACAATGGAATGCAATGTTCCAATACTGGATCAGAATTTGAGAACAACAGATTGTAATGTTCCAATCATTGATCAGAAACTGAGAACAATAGACTGCAATGTTCAAATAATGGACCAGAATGAGGGCTGTTCCTATAATGGATCAGCATCTGAGAAAAATAGACTGCAATGTTCCAATACTTGATGAGAATCTGATAAGAATAGACTGTAATGTTCCAATGCTGGAACAGAATCTGAGAACAATACACTGTAATGTTCCATTATGGATCAGAATCTGGGAACAATAGATTGCAATGTTACAACACTGGACCAGAATCTGAAAACAATAGACTGTAATTTTCCAATACTGGTTCAGAATCTGAGATAAAAAGACTGTCATGTTCCAATAATGGATCAGAAGCTGGAAACAATGGCCCGGGATGTTCCAATAATGGATAAGATTCTAAGAACAATAGACTGTAATGTTCTTATACTGGACCAGAACCTGAGAACAATAGACTGCAATGTTCCAATAATTGTTCAGAATATGAGAACTATAGGCTGTAATGTTCCAACACTGGATTAGAATCTGAAAACAATAGACTGTAATGTTCCAACAATGAATCAGAATCTGAGAAAAACACACTCTCATGTTCCAATAATCGTTCAGAATCTGAGAACAATAGACTGTAATGTTCCAATACTAGATCAGAATCTGGGAACAATGGACCAGGATTTTCCAATAATGTATCATATTTGGAGAACAATACACTGTAGTGTTGAATTACTGGATCAGAGTCTGAGAACAATAGACTGCAATGTTCCAATAATGGATCAGAAACTGAGAACTATAGTCTGTAATGTCCCAATACGGATTAGAATCTGGGAACAATTGACCGGGATGTTACAATAATGGATCTGAATCTGAGAACAATAGAATGTAATATTCCAACACTGGATCAGAATCAGAGAACAATAGACTCTATTGTTCCAGTACTGGATCAGAATCTGAGAACAATGGACCGGGATATTACAATGATGGGTCAGAATCTGAGATGAATAGACTGTAATGTTCCAATACTGGATCAGAATCTGAGATCAATAGACCGCAATGTCAGAATAATTGAAAAGAATCTGAGAATAGTAGACTGCATTGTTCCAATAATGGACCAGAATGAGGGAACAATGGTCCGGGCTGTTCCTATAATGGATCCGAATCTGAGAAAAATAGACTGCAATGTTCCAATACTGGATCAGAATATGAGAACAATACACTGCAATGTTCCATTATGGATCAGAATCTGGGAACAATAGATTACAATGGTCCAATACTGGATCGGCATCTGAGAACAATAGACTGTAATTTTCCAATACTGGTTCAGAATCTGAGATAAATAGACTGTCATGTTCCAATAATGGATCAGAAGCTGGAAACAATGGCCCGGGATGTTCCAATAATGGATAAGATTCTAAGAACAATAAACGGTAATGTTCCAATAAAGGATCAGAATTTGAGAACAGCAGACTGTGATGTTCCCATCGTTGATCAGAATCTGAACAATAGGCCGTAATGTTCCAATACTGCATCAGAATCGGAAAACAATAGACTCTATTGTTCCAGTACTGGATCAGAATCTGAGAACAATGGACCGGGATATTACAATGATGGATCAGAATCTGAGATCAACAGGCTGGAATGTTCCAATACTGGATCAGAGTCTGAGAACAATATTTTGCAATGTTCGAATACTGGATCGGACTCTGGGAACAATATGCTGTAATGTTCCAATACTGGTTCAGACTCTGAGAAAAAAAACAGACTGCAAATTTCCAATAATGGATCAGTATCTGTGAACAATAGTTTGTAATGTTCCAATGCTCCATCAGAATCTGAGAACAATACACTGCAAAGTTCGAATACTGGATCGGACTCAGAGAACAATAGGCTGTAATGTTCCAATCATTGATCAGAATCTGGGAATAGGAGACTTCAATGTTCCAATACTGGATCAGAATCTGAGAACAGTGGACCGGGATATTACAATGATGGATCAGAATCTGAGCTCAATAGACAGTCATGTTCCAATACTGGAGCAGAATTTGAGAACAATAGACTCCAATGTTCCAACCGTTGATCAGAATCTGAACAATAGACTGTAATGTTCCAATACTGGATCAGAATCTGAGAACAGTGCACCTGGATATTGCAATGATGGATCAGACTGTAATGTTCCAATACTGGATCAGAATCTGAGAACAATAGACTGCAATGTTCCAATACTGGGCCAGAATCGGAGAATATTAGACTGTAATGTTCCAATACTGGTTCAGTGTCTGGGAACAATGGAAAGGGATTTTCCAATAATGAATGAGAAACTGAGAACAATACACTAGTGTTCCAATAATGGATGACAATGTGGGAACAATGGACCGGGATGCTCTAATAATGGATCAGATTATGAGAACAATAGACTGCAATGTTCGAATAATGGATCAGAATCAGGGAAACATCGACTGCAATTTTCCAATAATGGATCAGAATCCGAGAACAATAGACTATCATGTTCCAATAATGGATGGCAATGTCGGAAAAATGGACCGAGATGTTCTAATAAAGGATCAGAATCTGAGAACAATCGACTGCAATGTTTCAATACTGGATCAGATTCTGAGGGCAATAGACTGTAAAGTCACAGACCTCCAGCCGGAAAAAGACTCTTCGACTGCTACCCTCTGTCTCCTGTGGCCAAGATGTGGAGATGCTGGCGTTGGACTGGGGTAAAAACAGTAAGAAGTTTAACAACACCAGGTTAAAGTCCAACAGGTTTATTTGGTAGCAAAAGCCACAAACGCTTTCGGAGCCCTCACCCGAGGAAGGGGCTTGGAGCTCCGAAAGCTTGTGTGGCTTTTCCTGCCAAATAAACTGTTGGACTTTAACCTGGTGTTATTAAACTTCTTCCTGTGGCCAAGCCAGTTCTCTTCCCATCTAGCCACCTCTCCTTGTATCCCATGAGCCTTAACCTTCTTAACCAACCTGCCATGAGGGACTTTGTCAAATGCCTTACTGAAATCCGTATAGACGACATCCACAGCCCTTCCTTCGTCAACTGTTTTTGTCACTTCCTCAAAAAACTCCACCAATGTTGTAAGGCACGACCTCCCTCTTACAAATACTGGATCAGAATCTGAGAACAATGGACTGTAAAGTTGCACTAAAGGACATAATCTGAGTAAAATAGACTGCAATGTTCGAATAATGGATCGGACTCTGAGAACAATAGGTTGTAATGTTCCAATCCTGGTTCAGAATCTGGGAACAATAGACTGCAATTTTCCTATAATGGATCAGAATCTGAGAACAATCGACTGTAATGTTCTAATTCTGGATTAGAATTTGAGATCAAAAGACTGCAATGTTCCAATACTGGATCAGAAACTGAGAGCAACAGACTGTAAAGTTCCAATACTGGATCAGAGCCTGGGAATAATATCAATGGATGTTCCATTAATGGATCAGAATCTGAGAACAATACACTGTAATGTTCCATTATGAATCAGAATCTGGGAACAATAGACTCTAATTTTCCAATACTGGTTCAGAATCTGAGACAAATAGACTGGAATGTTCCAATAATGGATCAGAAGTTGGAAACATTGGACCGGGATGTTCCAATAATGGATAAGATTCTAAGATCCATACACTGCAATGTTCCAATACTGGTTCAGAACCTGAGAACAATAGACTGCAATGTTCCATTAATTGATCAGAATCTGAGAACTATAAGCTGTAATGTTCCAATACGGATTAGAATCTGGGAACAAATGACTGGGATGTTACAATAATGGATCAGAATCTGAGAACAATAGAATGTAATATTCCAAAACTGCATCAGAATCTGAGAACATTAGACTGCAATGTTCCAGTACTGGATCAGAATCTGAGAACAATAGACCGGGATGTTCCAATAATGGATCAGATTCTGAGAACAGTAGGCTGCAATGTTCCAATAATGGATCAGAATCTGAAAACTAAAGGTTGTAATGTTATAATGCTGGATCAGAGTCAGGGAACAATGGACCGGGATGGTCCAATACTGAAGCAGAATCTGACAACAATACACTGTTATGTTCCAATACAGGATCAGAATCAGAGAACAATAGACTGGAATGTTCCAATACTGGATCAGGATCTGGGAAGAATAGAACGGGATGTTACAATACTGGATCAGAATCTGACAACAATAGACTGTAATGTTAGAACATAAGAACATAAGAAATAGGAGCAGGAGTAGGCCATCCAGCCCCTCAAGCCTGCTCCGCCATTCAATAAGATCATGGCTGATCTGATAGTGGGTTCAGTGCCACTTACCCGCCCGCTCCCCATAACGCTAAATTCCCTTAATGGTTAAAAATCTATCTATCTGTGACTTAAACACATTTAAGGAGGTAGCCACGACTGCTTCATTGGGCAGAGAATTCCAAAGATTCACTCCGCTCTGGGAGAAGAAGTTCCCCCTCAACTCTGTTCTAAATTGACTCCCCCATATTTTGAGGCTATGCCCCCTAGTTCTTGTTTACATTGTAAGTGGAAATAACCTCGCTTCTTCTACCCTGTCTAGCCCCTTCATTATCTTTTATGTATCTATAAGATCTCCCCTCAACCTTCTCAACTCCAATGAGTACAGGCCCAGTCTACTCAAACTCTCCTCATAAGCTGACCCCCTCATCTCCGGAATCGACCTGGTGAACCTTCTCTGTCCCGCCTCCAAAGCTAATATATCCTTTCTTAAATAAGGGGACCAAAACTGTACACAGTACTCTAAGTGCGGCCTCTCCAGTACCCTGTACTGTTGCAGCATGACCTCCCTGCTTTTATACTCCATCCCTCTCACGATAAAGGCCAACATTCCATTTGCCTTCTTGATCACCTGCTGCACCTGCAAACTGAGTTTTTGTGATTCATGCACAAGGACACCCAGGTCCCTCTGCACAGTAGCATGTTGTAATTTTACACTGTTTAAATAAGAGTCCATTTTACTATTATTCCTTCCAAAGTGGATAACCTCACACTTACCAACGTTATCCTCCATCTGCCAGATCCTTGCCCAATGACTTAGCCGATCCAAATCTCTCTGCAGACTCTCTGTGTCCTCCACGCAATTTGCTTTCCCACTCACCTTTGTATCATCCGCAAACTTTGTTACCCGACACTCGCTCCCCTCCTCCAGATCGTCGATGTATATGGTAAATCGTTGAGGCCCCAGCACCGATCCCTGCGGCACGCTACTAGTCACTGATTGCCAACCGGAAAAACACCCATTTATTCCGACTCTTTGCTTTCTGTTCGATAGCCAATCCTCAATCCACGCTAACACTTTACCCCCAACTCCGTGTACCTTTATCTTATGCAGCAACCTTTTGTGAGGCACCTTATCGAAAGCCTTCAGGAAATCTATTTACACAACATCCACCGGTTCCCCTCTGTCAACTGCACTCGTCGTATCCTCAAAAAATTCCAGTAAATTAGTCAAACATGGCTTTCCCTTCAAGAATCCATGCTGCGTCTGCTTGATTGAACCATTCTTTTGCAGGTGTCCTGTTATGTCTTCCTTAATGATAGATTCCAGCATTTTCCCAACTACGGATGTTAAGCTAACCGGCCTGGAGTTACCTGCCTTTTGTCTACCTCCTTTTTTAAACAGTGGCGTTACATTAGCTGTTTTCCAATCAGCTGGCACCTCCCCAGAGTCCAGTGAATTTTGAAAAATTACAACTAATGAATTTGCTATTACTTCTGCCGTTTCTTTTAGTGCCCTGGGATGCATTCCATCCGGACCAGGGGACTTGTCTACCTTTAGTCCCATTAGCCTACCCAGCACTACCTCTTTAGTAATAGTGATCGTTTTAAGGTCCTCAACCCCGACCGTCTTGAGTAAGGGCAGAAGTTGTTTTTTGTAGTTTAGTTAGGGCTTCATGATCGGCAGAGGTTTGGAGGGCCGAAGGGCCTGTTCCTGTGCTGTACTTTCCTTTGTTCTTTGTATGGATGGGTGACATGGTGGCACAATCGTTAGCACTGCTGCCTCACAGCTCCAGAGACCCGGGTTTGATCCCCGGTTTGGGTCACTGCCTGTGCGCAGTCTGCACGTTCTCCCCGTGTCTGCATGGGTTTCCTCCGGGTGCTCTGGTTTCCTCCCACAGATCAGGAGACGTGCTGTTTAGTTGCATTGATCATGCTAAATCCTCCCTCAGTGTACCCGAACAGGCGCCGGAGTGTGGCAACTAGGGGATTTTCACAGTAACTTCATTGCACTGTTAATGTGAGCCGACTTGTTACATGATTAAATAAACTTTAGAAACTTGACCAGCGCTGTGTGAAAAGCAGAGAATGCCTGTCTTACACCATTGTATCAGTAACATTCTCAAAGGGGCCACACATTCAAAAAGAAAACCAGTAACATTAGGAATGATAGTAAAAGTTTCTTTAAATACATTAAAAACAAACGGGAGGCAAAAGTAGACATTGGGCCGCTCCAAAATGACGCTGGTAATCTAGTGATGGGAGACAAGGAAATAGCTGAGGAACTTAATAAGTACTTTGCGTCAGTCTTCACAGTAGAAGACATGAGTAATATCCCAACAATTCAGGAAAGTCAGGGGGCAGAGTTGAATATGGTTGCCATCACAAAGGAGAAAGTGCTAGAGAAACTAAAAGGTCTGAAAATTGATAAATCTCCGGGCCCAGATGGGCTACATCCTAGAGTTCTAAAGGAGATAGCTGAAGAAATAGTGGAGGCGTTAGTTATGATCTTTCAAAAGTCACTGGAGTCAGGGAAAGTCCCAGAGGATTGGAAAATCGCTGTTGTAACCCCACTGTTCAAGAAGGGAACAAGAAAAAAGATGGAAAATTATAGGCCAATTAGCCTAACCTCAGTTGTTGGCAAAATTCTAGAATCCATCGTTAAGGATGAGATTTCTAAATTTCTGGAAGTGCAGGGTCGGATTAAGACAAGTCAGCATGGATTTAGTAAGGGGAGGTCGTGCCTGACAAACCTGTTAGAGTTCTTTGAAGAGATAACAAATAGGTTAGACCAAGGAGAGCCAATGGATGTTATCTATCTTGACTTCCAAAAGGCCTTTGACAAGGTGCCTCACGGGAGACTGCTGAGTAAAATAAGGGCCCATGGTATTCGAGGCAAGGTACTAACATGGATTGACGATTGGCTGTCAGACAGAAGGCAGAGAGTTGGGATAAAAGGTTCTTTCTCAGAATGGCAACCGGTGACAAGTGGTGTCCCGCAGGGTTCAGTGTTGGGGCCACAGCTGTTCTCTTTATATATTAACGATCTAGATGACGGGACTGGGAGCATTCTGGCCAAGTTTGCCGATGATACAAAGATAGGTGGAGGGGCAGGTAGTATTGAGGAGGTGGGGAGGCTGCAGAAAGATTTAGACAGTTTAGGAGAGTGGTCCAAGAAGTGGCTGATGAAATTCAACGTGGGCAAGTGCGAGGTCGTACACTTTGGAAAAAAGAATAGAGGCATGGACTATTTTCTAAACGGTGACAAAATTCATCATGCTAAAGTGCAAAGGGACTTCGGAGAACTAGTCCAGGATTCTCTAAAGGTAAACTTGCAGGTTGAGTCCGTAATTAAGAAAGCAAATGTAATGTTGTCATTTATCTCAAGAGGCTTGGAATACAAAAGCAGGGATGTACTTCTGAGGCTTTATAAAGCACTGGTTAGGCCCCATTTGGAGTACTGTGAGCAATTTTGGGCCCCACACCTCAGGAAGGACATACTGGCACTGGAGCGGGTCCAGCGGAGATTCACACGGATGATCCCAGGAATGGTAGGCCTGACATACGATGAACGTCTGAGGATCGTGGGATTATATTCATTGGAGTTTAGGAGGTTGAGGGGAGATCTGATAGAAACTTACAAGGTAATGAACGGCTTAGATAGGATGGACGTAGGGAAGTTGTTTCCATTAACAGGGGAGACTAGGACGCGGGGGCACAGCCTTAGAATAAAAGGGAGTCACTTTAGAACAGAGATGAGGAGAAATTTCTTCAGCCAGAGAGTGGTGGGTCTGTGGAATTCATTGCCACAGAGGGCTGTGGAGGCCGAGACGTTGAGCGTCTTCAAGACAGAAATTGATAAATTCTTGATTTCTCGAGGAATTAAGGGCTATGGGGAGAGAGCGGGTAAATGGAGTTGAAATCAACCATGATTGAATGGTGGAGTGGACTCGATGGGCCGAATGGCCTTACTTCCGCTCCTATGTCTTATGGTCTTATGGTCTTATGTAAATCCAAGCACCTCATGCTAAACAGTAACTTGTGGGCAGGAAATGCAGCCTTGACACAGTCACCATCTCGTGCCAGGACTACATTTATAATGAAATGAAATATGAGCTTTACTAAAAATTGTACATCTTTTACACAAAACGAAACAGTCCAGTGACTAAGCTGGGGCATCATACTCTGCTGCACAGATTGGCAACAGGGCTTCCCTCAGCACCCCTCGTGCTGATGTTGCTGTTATTGCTTTCATCAGAGGGCATGGAACAAGTAACATCTGACTCGATAATTCATGGAAGCCGAAAGGACAGAACACAACTGCATTCTTTGTCAGAAAGGCGCCTGGATTGAGCTTTGCACCATGGGGTTAGTGCTCCCTCACAGCGCCAGGGATCCTGGTTCGAATCCGACCTTGGGTCACTCCATGTGTGGAGTCCGCACATTCTCCCCGTGTCTGCATGGGTTTCCTCCAGGTGCTCCACTTTCCTCCCACAGGCCAAAGATGTGCAGGTTAGGTGCATTGGCCGTGCTGAAAATTGTCCGTGATTGTCAGGGGGACTATCAGGGTGGATGCGTGGGGTTACGGAAATAGGGCCTGGGTGGGGTTGTGGTCAGTACAGACTCATCATAAATTGTATCACAGAAACCCAACAGTGCAAACGAGGCCATTCGGCCCATCGAGTCTGAACCAACAACAATCCCACCCAGGCCCTATCCCCATGACCCCACATAATTACCCCACCAACACCTCGAACCGACACATTCCGGAACACGAAGGGGAAATTTAGCCTATAATTCACCCCACTGACAGCCTGAATAAATTGCAATTATTTTGTATCTTTAATGTAATGAAACAGACCGGAATGAAAAACATGAAACTTATTTCTGATCTGAATTTCTCATCACAATGGAACACTATTTTCATTGAAAATTGGGGATGAAGTGGAAATGATCGAGAGCTTCAGGTTTCTAGGTGTCCAGATCACCAACAACCTGCCCTGATCCCCCCACACCGATGCAAAAGTTAAGAAAACCCACCGGTGCCTCTACTTTCTCAGGAGGCTAACGACATTTGGCATGTCAGCTCCGACTCTCACCAACTTTTACAGATGCACCATAGAAAGCATTATTTCTGGTTGTATCACAGCTTGGTCTGGCTTCTGCTCTGTCCAAAGCTGCAATAAACTATAAAGGGTTGTGAACGAAGCCTAGTCCATCACTCAAACCAGCCTCCCACCCATTGACTCTGTCTACACTTCTCACTGCCTCGGGAAAAGCAGCCGGCATAATCATGGACCCCACACACCAGGACATTCTCTCTTCCACCTTCTTCTGTCGGGAAAAAGATACAAAAGTCTGGGGTCACGTACCAACCGACTCAAGAACAGCTTCTTCCCTGCTGCCGTCAGACTTTTGAATGAACCTACCTTACATTCAGGTAGCCGCATACAACATATAATATATACATTATATAATACTTTATTATTATGTTAATTTGGTCCTTCTCTACACCCGAGCCATGACTGTAACACTACATTCTGCACTCTCTCCTTTCCTTCTCTATGAACGGTATGCTTTGTCCGTGTAGCGCACAAGAAACAATGTTTTTCACTGTATACTAACACATGTGACAATAATAATTCAAATCAAATCCAATCATTGCTCCTTCTCAGCGCCAGCATTGCAGTGTGTTGTTTGTTTTCTCACCTGTAATTGATTACTCTAATAGGTTGCTCTGCCGAGTCTCAGGAGTGTTTCTGCTGTGTATTAAAGAGAAGACCTTCAGTGTGAGACCTCAGTAAATGGCCATGGTTTATGCCATAGGCAGACACCATCGCTTCTCTCAGAAAACACACTGATCCACTATCTGTCAAGCTGGAGCCAGTTACTATCCTATTCTCGCTGCCATTGGAGTTCCTGGTCGGTGATTGCAACCGATTAAAATATATTTATTCGTGTCACAAGCGGGCTTACATTAACACTACAATGAAGTTACTGTGAAAATCCCCTAGTCACCACACTCCGGTTCCTGTTCGGGAACACTGAGGGAAAATTTAGCATGGCCAATGCACCTAACCAGCACGTCTTTCAGACTGTGGGAGGAAATCAAAGGAAACCCACGCAGACATGGAGAGAACATGCAGACTCCACACAGGCAGTGACACAAGCCGGGAACCGAACCCGGGTCCCTCGCTCTGTGAGGCAGCAGTGCTAACCACTCCGTCACCGCGACACCCTAAATAGATTGGACATAACGTCTGCTATGAGGAGGCTTCCTCCCACCACCTCCTAACTTTGGAGAGAGTGAAGTTGCTTCCCCGCAGCAGAATACCCGGGCTGATGGAACGGCAGTGGTTCCCTCCTGACCAGAGGGACGGCTCACGGGACCACAGACCCGACCAGCGTCTATAGCTGCTGAGGTGTGATGAGGGGTTGCCAGCGATTCGTCTTTGCTGGAATATTATTGTTCAACTTTGTCAATCGGGGTATAGATTACAAAAACGTAGAGGTCATGATGGAGTTGTATAGGAGCGTTGGTTTGGCCACAGCTGGAGTACTGTGTGCAGTTCTGGTCGACACATTATAGGAAGGATGTGATTGCACTGGAGGTGGTCCAGAGGAGATTCACCAGGATACTGCCTGGGATGGAACATTTAAGCTATGAAGAGAGGTAGGATCGGTTTGGTTTGTTCTCTCTGGAGCAAAGACTGAGGGGTGACCTGATCGAGGTGTACAAGATTATGAAGGACATGGACAGGGTGGTGAGAGAGCAGCTGTTCCCCTGAGCTGAAGGGTCAGTTACGAGGAGGCAAAATTTAAAAATGAGGTGTGGGAGATTTAGGTGGTATATTATGGACAGTCTTATTAAAATTCCAGTTGGTGAGAATAGTCTTAAAAGCACTTTCATAGATAGAACATAGAACAGTACAGCACAGAACAGGCCCTTCGGCCCACGATGTTGTGCCGAACTTTATCTGAAACCAAGATCATAGAATCCCTGCAGTGCAGAAGGAGGTTATTTGGCCCATCGAGTCCGCACTGACCACATTCCCACCCAGGCCCAATCCCCATAACCCCACATATTTACCCTGCTACCCCCCTGATAATTTCTTGTCAATTATCTCTTACAGATGTTGATCGATCAAATTCCAGAAATGATACTCAAGGCAAAACTGCTATCACAATATTCAAGGCAAACCACATGAATTCTGACACTCTTCCACTGCACTGTGGAAATCCAAAATATTCAGAAACGGGGATGTATTTTGAAACATAAATCTTTCTTGGTTTCTGGATGGACACTTCAAGTTTTACAACTTCACTCAGCATAGTGCTAGCCACAGAATATCTCGTCACAGCCGATATCGAGTCACAGAGCAATACAGCATGGAAACAGGTCCTTCGGCCCAAACACTCCATGCTGACCATGGTGCCCTCCCAGTTGGTCCCAATTGCCCGCGTTCGGTCCATATCCCTCTAATCCTTTCCCTCTATCCAAATGCTTTTTAAATGTTGGTATTGAACTTGCCTCAACCACTTTCTCTGGCAGCTCATTCCATGCACACACCACCCTCTGCGTGAAGAAGTTGCCCCTCAGGTCCGTTTGAAATCTTTCCCCTCTCACCTCTATATATAATCATATAACTCAGCACAGTGACTTTCCTTACATATCCTCCTTCCCTCCCATCCCCCATTTCAATGTCTCTCGCACCTCTTTGAACTCCACTGTTCCAAGATATTAAGATCGTCCAGTTTCGATCAGGAATGGCTGCCTCCCACTTCGGGTAAAACAAAATGTACTAAGGTCCCCTCATTACTGATGAAACCTTTCCAAGTGATAAGAATCTTTTTATCTATGATTCTATGAAAATCCCGCAGAGTATCTGGAGTATTGTGTCCAGTTTTGGTCTCTTTATTTGAGGAAGGATGTTGCTGCATGGGAGGCAGTTCAGAGGAGGTTCACCAGATTGATTCTGGGGGTGAGAGGATTGACGTATGAGGAGAGATTAATCACTTTGGGCTTGTACTCACTGGAGTTCAGAGGGATGAGAGGGGATCTGATGGAGGTATATAAAATTTTAAAAGGGATTGATAAAGTAAATGTAGACCAAATGTTTCCTCTTATGGGGCAATCTCGAACAAGAGGTCACAGGGTATAGGTTGAGAGGCGATAGATTTAAAACTGAGATGAGGAGGAACTACTTCTCGCAGAGGGTGGTGAATTTGTGGAACTCGCTGCCCCAGAGCGCGGGGGAGTCTGAATCATTGAATGGTTTCAGGAAGGAGATGGATATATTTCTAATAAAAAAGGGATTAGGGGGATATGGGGAACAGGTGGGGAGGTGGATTTGAGACCAGGGAGAGATCAGCCATGATCTGATTGAATGACGGATCAGGCTCGAACGGCTGAATTTGCCGACTTCTGCTCTTAATTCCTGTTCCTATGTTATCGAGTCATTGAGGTTTACAGCATGGAAACAGGCCCTTCGGCCCAACCTGTCCGTGCCGCCCAGTTTTTACCTTTAAGCTCGTCCCAATTGCCCACATTTGGCCCATGTCTCTCTATACCCATCGTACCCATGGAACTGACTAAACGCTTTTTAAAATACTAAATTGTACCCCCCTCTCCTACTGCCTCTGGCAGCTTGTTCCAGACATTCACCACACTCTATGTGAAAGAATGCCCCCTCTGGACCCTTCTGAATCTTTATTTTGAGGATTCTGTATTCTGCATCTTTTTTCACAGTGGAACACATCATTTCCATAGCAGGAATAGAGGATAACCAATGGACCTACTCACAAGAGCAAGGAGCTCTCAGTATCTGGAGGTGGAAGTATAAGTATAAGTCGAGGGATTTAAACCATATAACATCGCCAAAACTTAAAGCCGACTTTCGTGCTCTGAAATAGATAACTGCTGATAGAGTAAATGTGCTGTTTTTATTAGTGTCACAAGTAGGTTTACATTAACACTGCAATGTAGTTACTGTGAAAATCCCCTCGTCCAAGCCAGGAATCGAACCCGGGTCCCTGGCACTGTGAGGCAGCAGTGCTAACCACTGTACCACCGTGCTGCCCATTTCAGTTCACCACTCAAAGAACAAAGAACAGTACAACACAGGAACAGGCCCTTCGGCCCTCCAAGCCTGCGCCGATCATAATGCCTGCCAAAACTAAAACCGTATGCACTTACAGAATCCGTATCCTTCCATTCCCATTCTATTCATGTATTCATCGAGATGCCCCTTAAATGCCGCTATCGTACCTTCTCCCACCACCTCCTCGGGCAGCGCGTTCCAGCCATTCACCACCCTCTGTGTAAAAAACTTGCCTCACAGATCTCCTCTGATCTTTTCCCCACGCACCTTTAACCTATGGCCCCTAGTACTTGACTTTTCTACCCTCGGAAAGAGCCTCTGACTATCCACTCTGTCCGTGCCACTCTTGGACAAGGTGTGGAGACAATATTTACAAATCACTGCAGCCTGTAGGGAGATTGAACTCACATCATTGGTAGTATACTGAATCACACCCTTGTCATGTCGGCAAGTGAGTTCACCGCTCTACACGATGGGGCCAGTTGATGTCATAGATTTGGATTACAACAATCCCATATCGTGCAGCACAAAGAGTCGAGGTGTCCGATTGTGGCTCAGGTTGTCAGCCTGGATTGGATAGATAATTCGTCAGCAGGCACGGAACAGTGAGTCGGGATACTGAAGCACATTCAGGCTGGTTGGCTGTAACTTATGAAATATTGCAAAAATTTGTATTGGGGATGTAGCTGTTTATGTTTTTTTTATTATTTGTTCGTGGGACATGGGCGTCGCTGGCTGGGCCAACATTTATTGCCCATCCCTACTTGCTCGAGGGCAGTTGAGAGTCCACCACATTGCTGCGGCTCTGGAGTCACATGTGAGCCAGACCGGGTCCGCACGGCAGATTTCCTTCCCTGAAGGACATTCGTGAACCAGATGGGCTTTTCCGACAGTCGACAATGGTTTCATGGTCATCAGTAGATTCTTAATTCCAGATATTTTTTATTGCATTGAAATTCCATCGTCTGTCGTGGCGGGATTCGAACCCGGGTCCCTGGAACATTAGCTGAGTTTCTGGATTAATAGTCTGGCGATAATACCACTCGGCCAATATATGTCAACAAAGTAACTGAAGTTGCTGGGAGTAAGCTACCAGATTTCCAATATGATTCTAAACTAATTGTGAATTAAAGCTATGAGGAGGATTCAAAGGGGCTGCACAGAGATATAGACAATAGAACAGAATGGGGAACAAGTTGGCAGATGGAGGAATAAATTAAATTATTTAATTTTGTGATGATTTGTTTTGATTTGATTTGATTCTTGTCACATGTATTAGTATACAGTGAAAGGTATTGTTTCTTGCACGCTATACAGACAATGCATATTGCACAGTGGTGAGCAGCACAATGGCATGGTGGTTAGCACTGCTGCATCACAGCTCCAGAGAACTGGGTTTGATTCCCGGCTTGGGCCACGGTCTGTGTGGAGTTTTCACATTCTCCCTGTGTCTGCGTGGGTTTCCTCCGGATCTGGTTTCCTCCCAAAATCCAAAGGTGTGCGGGTTAGGTGCATTGGCAATGATAAATTGCCCCTTAGTGTCCTGGGATATGTAGGTTAGAGGGATTAGCAGGGTAAATATTTGGGACGATGGGGATAGGACCCGGGTGGGATTGTTGTCAATGCAGACTCGATGGGCCGAATGGCCTCTTTCTTCACTGTCGGGTTTCTATGATTCCAGGGAAAGGAGAGGGTGCTGAATGTTACAGTCATATCTAGGGTGGAGAGAAAGGTCAACTTAATGCGGGGTAGGTCCATTCAAAAGTCTGATGGCAGCAAGGAGGCTGTTCTTGAGTTGGTTGGTACATGACCTCAGACGGAGGTCACCTGATGGAAGAAGGTGGGAGGGAGAATGCCCGGCGTGTGTGGGGTCCTTGATTATGCCGGCTGCTTTTCCGAGGCAGCGGGAAGTGTAGACAGAGTCAATGGATGGGAGGTGTGGATAGAGATGCGCAAAGAGACATATTTAGAATGTATATCTCTGTGAATGGAAAAGTACTGAAGGACCACAATCGATATGTCGATATATTATCCTGTGAATAGGGAGTCACTGAAATTCTGTATCTCGAGTGTAGATGTTTCCCTGTAGGTGGAGAGGCTGTTAGGGTGCAGGGCACTAATCAAGAAAGGTTGTCTTTGATAAAAATGTTATTTTAAAAGTTTATTCATTAGTGTCACAAGTAGGATTACATTAACATTGCAATGAAATTACTGTGACATCTTAGCGTTCAACTGAACTCAACCGTCCAACCTGCTTTGAGCTCAGCTCAAGTCATGCCATGGAATATAAAGCTGTATAAACTCGATCCGCTTGAAGCCAATGCAAAAACGGAACTGAACCACTGGATTCCATTCAACCCAAAATAATGCAACATTTAACAAGGCAAAACCATCATGTGGCCACCGGGTTTTACTGGATGGTTTCAGAATGAGAAATGAGAAGGGAGCCTGACGGACAAAGCATCGTCATGAATAACTCCCGTGCTATGTTTTTTTTAGCTCCCATGTTTCACAGAATGGCGATGTTTAAAATGAGAAGGAATGTCTTTTTTTATTCCGCACGATATTATAAATAAGAGATTTTTCGGCCAGATTCCCCCGTTAAAACAGCAATGTCATGATGCTAATTTGCTGTCAACTCAATGATGTGATGCACAGTGTAATGTTTCAGGAATGAATCTTCTGTTTTCTGTTGAGGAACTAGTATACCTTACAATGAGGCTGCTTGAAATATTCAAATCCTGAAATAAAATGTAGTTTCCACGACAGTAAGGCTCATTGGTCTTCAAAGACTTTTACAAAAAGAAGTTTCAACAAATGCCGGAGGTCGAATGTCTCCTTAAGATTTTAAAAATGTTGATAGTTTACAATCGCACTCTGGTCTTCATTTCTCAGAAGGTGATGCTGTTCTAGTTGCTTCATGTGATATTCAGCTGCAATGAACCTCGCAGGAAGTGGGTTGATGTCCTCTACAATGATATCTCCGGTGTTACTGTTTATGCAACGACTGGGTTGATGTTACATCAAGTGCTGAAGCAGATTCTAAGCGCAAACAACAACCACATCCCGAAAGACCAGCCAGGAAAGAACGTGTTTGTCTGGGGAGGAAAACAGAAATAACGTTTCAAATTCACTTCTGTGTTAAACATCAAATCACAGAATCCCTAGAGTGCAGGAGGAGGCTATTCGGCCCATCAAGTCTGCACCGACCACAATCCCACCCAGGCCCTATTCCCATAACCCCACATATCCCTGCTAATTCTCCTGACACTAGGGTCAATTTAGCATGGCCAATCAACCTAACCCACACATCTTTGGACTGTGGGAGGAAACCGGAGCACCCGGAGGAAACCCACGCAGACACAGGGAGAATGTGCCAACTCCACACAGTCAGTGACGTGAGACCAGAATTGAACCCGGGTCCCTGGTGCTGTGAAGCAGCAGTGCTAACCACTGTGCCACCGTGCCGCCCCAGATAGTCCACATCTTTTCCCGAAGGTAGGGGACTCCAAAAGTAGAGGACATAGCTTTAAGGTGAGAGGGGAGAGATGCAAAAAGGCCCAGAGGGACAATTTTTTCACACAGAGGGCGGTGAATGTCTGGAAGAAGCTGCCAGAGGCAGTAGCAGAGGCGGATACAATTTTGTCTTTTAAGAAGCATTTAGACAGTTACATGGGTAAGATGGGTAGAGAGGGATATGGGCCAAATGCAGGCAATTGGGAGTAGCTAAGTGGTTAAAAAAAGGTGGCATGGACCAGTTGGGCTGAAGGGCCTGTTTCCATGCTGTAAACCTCTCTGACTCTATGACATGGGGGACAACGGTCAGACTCCGCGCAGACAGTGACCCAAGCCGGGAAGCGAACCCTGGTCTCTGACGCTGTGAGGGAGCAGCACTAACCACTGTGTCACCTAGTCTCAGACTATCTGATCTTATTATTGTTGGGTAAACAAATATAGAGAGAGAGAGAGAATGAATGATATGAATTAAAAGAGTTTCCACAGCTGGAATTGTGGTCTGTGTGGATGAGCAATCCAAATTAAGATGATTTGCAGAGATACAATTTAAAATTCACTTTGTTATATGACTGCATCATGTAACCACGATTTTGCAAATTATGGGTCTGTGTGAATTATGGAAAAAGCTATTCGATTTCCCATTCATCTGGTTTTCTTGTCGAATTACCTTTCTTTTTACTTAGTTACCTTTTAGATCAATACTAAATCTCAGATCCTCGCAACAAGAAGGTCATTTATTCTTGTTTTCTTTTGAATATTAATGTCTCAAACGGATAAGTAGCAACCGTTTGGTAAATAAGACAACTGCAAATGACTTGCTGGGACTGAAAGGGCTTCACAAAATTGATGTGAGCTTAATTTTCAGCTTATCTGGATTTGATTAATTATTGTCACATTTATTAACATATAATGAAAAGTATTGTTTCTTGCGCGCTTTCCAGACAAAACATAGAGAAGGAAAGGAGAGAGTGCAGAATGTAGTGTCACAGTCATAGCTCGGGTGCAGAGAAAGATCAACTAAATGCGAGGTAAGTCAATTCAAAAGTCTGACGGCAGCAGAGAAGAAGCTGTTCTTTCGTCGATTGGTACGTGACCTCAGATTTTTGTATCTTTTTCCCGAAGAAAGAAGGTAGAAGAGAGAATTTCCGAGGCACGTGGGGTCCTTAATAATGCTGGATGCGTTGCCGAGACAGCGGGAAGTATAGACAGAGTCAATGGATGCGAGGCTGGTTTGCGTGATGGATTGGGCTCCATTCAAAACCTTTTGTACTTCCTTACAGTCTTGGGCAGAGCAGGAGACATACCAAGCTGTGACCCAACCAGAAATAATGCATCTGTAAAAGTTACTGAGATTCGTTGCTGACATGCCAAATTTCCTCAGTCTTCTGAGAAAGTAAGAGGCGTTGGTGGGCTTTCTGAACTATAGTGTCGGCATGTGGGGATCAGGACAGGTTGTTGGTGTTCTGGACAATGAAACACTCGCCGCTCTCACCTTGAGCCCGTGACCTCTCGTGATCGTCACCTCCGACCTGGGAAAAAGCTTCCCACTGTTCACCCTATCTATACCCTTCATAATTTTGTACACCTCTAATAGGTCTCCCCTCATTCTCCGTCTTTCCAGGGAGAACAAGCCCGAGAGATCAAATAGGTTGGGACTTTATTCCCTGGAGCGAGGAAGATTGGGGGGAGATTTGGTAGAGGTACATAAGATTTTGATGGGTATAGATAGAGTGAATGCAACCAGGCTTTTTCTGTTGAGGCCAGGGGAGAAAAAACCAAAGGGCATGGGTTATGGGTGAAAGGAGAAAAGTTTAAAGGGAATATTAGGGGGAGCTTCTTCACGCAGAGAGTGGTGGGAGTGTGGAATGAGCTGCCGGATAAAGTGGTAAACTTTTAACATTTAAGAAAAACTTGGACGGGTTCATGGATGAGAGGGGTGTGGAGGGATATGGTCCAAGTGCAGGTCAGTGGGACTAGGCAAAAAATGGTTCGGCACAGACAAGAAGGGCCAAAAGGTCTGTTTCTGAGCTGTAATTTTCTAGGGTTCTATGGTTCTATGGTTTACCAAATCTCCCCTCTGAGCTAAGACCCTCCATACCAGGCAACATCCTGGCAAACCTTCTCTGCACTCTCTCTAAAGCCTCCACGTCCTTCTGGCAGTGCGGCGACCAGGACTGGATGCAGTACTCCAAATGTGGACTAATCATCGTTCTGTACAACTGCATCATCAGACTCCAGCTTTTATACTCTATACCCCGTCCTATCAAGGAAAGCATACCATATTCCTTCTTCACCACCTTCTCCACCTCTACTGCCACCTTCAAGGATTTGTGGACTTGCACACCGAGGTCCCTCTGTGTTTCTATACTCTTAATGGCTCTGCCATTTATTGTATACGTCACCCCTACATTTGTTCTTCCACTGAGGGACAATTTTGCATGGCCAATGCATCTAACCAGCACGTCGGTCGGACTGTGGGAGGAAAGCAGAGCACCCGGAGGAAACCCATGGAGACACAGACATGGGGACAACGCGGCACGGTGGCACAGTAGTTAGCAGTGCCGTCTCACAGCACCAGGGACCCGTGTTCAATTCCAGCCTTGGGTCACTCTCTGTGCGGAGTGTGCATGTTCTCCCCCTGTCTGTATGGGTTTCCTCTGGGTGTTCCGCTTTCCTCCCACACGCCAAAGATGTCTGGGTTCCGTGGATTGGCCATGCTAAATTACCCCTGAGTGTCAGGAGGACTAGCAGAATAGATATGTGGGGTTGCGGGGACAGGGTCTGTGTGGGATTGTTGTCGGTGCAGATGTGATGGGCTGCATGGCCTCCTTCTGCTGTGTAGGGATTCTATGACTATTCTATATCAAACATGCAGATTCAGCACAGACACTGACCCAAGCCAGGAATCAAACCCAGGTCCCTGGCGCTGTGATGCAGCAGTGCTAACCACTCTGGGATAGCAGCATTTGATGCACAGTTTGTGATAAATCTTTTAGAATGTGATTTATTGTTTACTGTATCAGACAGGTTCTGATTACATTGCAAGGTCTCAAGCGCCAGTGAATGACTGGGCCATACGGTGACACAATGGTTAGCACTACTGCCTCACAGCACAGGAACCCGGGTTCAATTCCCAACTTGGATCACTGTCTGTGTGATGTCTGCACGTTCTCCCCGTGTCTGCGTGGGTTTCCTCAGGGTGCCCAAGCTTCCTCCCACACTCCAACGATGTGCGGGTTAGGTGGATTGGCCATGCCTAAATTCTCCCTCAGTGCCAGGGGGCACTAGCAAGGGTAAATAGGGATTACCGGCATGGGGGCTGGGTGGGTTTGTGGTCAGTGCAGGCGTGAAGGGCCGAATAGACACCTTCTGCACTGCAATCGGCACGTCTTTCATACTGTGGGAGGAAACCGGAGCACCCGGACAAAACACACGCTGATATGGGGGAGAACATGCAGACTCCACACAGTGACCCAAGCCGGGAATCGAACCTGGGTCCCTGGCGCTGTGAGGTAGCAGTGCTGACCACTGTGCTGCCCCAATGAAGTCTCCAGTGATTTTGCACTCGATGTTTCAAGTATTCTCAAGCTTGAAACAAATTTAGTGAATTATTTTAGCGCTTAATCAATCACCTCACGAATTTATTGGAGGAGATGAATGGCAAAAAGTTCAATGAAGTTTGTTATCCTCACTGTAATATTTAGGGACATATCCTGATACAGAACAAACAGATTTATGTTAAAGTTTGCAGGAAATGATGTTGAAACGAACAATATTTGTGCATTGAGAGGCGTTCAGGTCTTCACATTTAAATATTAACTTTGGTCTTAAAAGAAAACATGTACCCGGATCATTCCAATGCAGGTAAGATGCTCTGTCAGAGAGTCAGTGCAGACTCGATGGGCCGTAGGGCCTCCTTCTGCACTGCCGTGGGTTCGATGGTTCACGGGAATGCTGTGATCTTGGAATTCAGCATGTATAATGCACTCTTTATGATACATCTCTTAGATTGTGACTCGCTTTTGCTAAGTGAATATTTGCTGGTCACATTGTAGTCTTTTCACACTCCAGTACCAGTCAATTAAAGGAAACTGAGTAGTTTACAGAGATTATGATGCCGTTTATATTTCTTCACTGTCTGTCTGAATGTTGTATAATCAATATTGTGTCATCAGTATTGTGTAATCAATGTTGTCAAATCAATATTGTGCAACAAATATTGTACAATCAGTATTGTGTAATCAATGTTGTGTAATCAATGTTGTCGAATCAACATTGTGTAATCAATGTTGTGTAATCAATGTTGTGTAATCAATATTGTGTAATCAAAGTTGTGTAATCAAAATTCTGTAATCAAAGTGCTGTAATCAATACTGTGTAATCAAAGTTGTTTAATCAATATTGTTTAATCAATATTGTGTAATCAATGTTGTGGAATCAATATTCTGAATATTCCGGGGTACAAGTGTTTTAGGCGAGACAGAGGAGGGACCAAAAGAGGTGGGGGAGTAGCAGTATTAGTTAGAGAATATAGTACAGCGGTGCAGAGGGGGGACAATTCAGAGGGGTCGTGTAACGAGTCACTGTGGGTGGAGCTTAGAAACAGGAAGGGCACAGTCACGATGTTGGGGGTATGCTACAGGCCCCCCAACAGCCCAAGGGAAGTGGAAGAACGGATATGTCAGGAGATAATGGATAGGTGCAGGAAAAATAGGGTTGTTGTAGTGGGAGACTTCAATGTTCCTGGCATAGACTGGAAATCGCGTAGGGCTGGGAGTCTGAATGGGGAGGAATTTGTAAAATGTGTACAGGAAGGTTCTTTGGAACAATATGTAGATAGCCCGACTAGAGAGGGGGCTATACTGGACCTAGTACCGGGGAATGAGCCCGGTCAGGTTTTCAAAGTTACGGTAGGGGAACATGTGGCAAAAATAACCACAATTCTGTTAGCTTTAGGATAGTGATGGAAAAGGATGAGTGGTGTCCCAAGGGTAAGGTGTTGGATTGGGGGAAGGCTAACTTAAGTGGGATTAGGCAGAAATTGGCAGCTGTTGATTGGGAGAGGCTGTTTGAGGGTAAATCCACATCTGGCATGTGGGAGTCTTTTAAGGAACATTTGATAGGGCTGCAGGATAGGCATGTGCCTGTAAAAAAGAAGGATAGGAAAGGTAGGAATCGAGAACCATGGATAACCAGGGAAATTGAGGGATTGGTGAAAAAGAAAAGAGAGGCGTACGTTAGGTCCAGGCAGCTAAAAACAGAGGGAGCTCCGGAGTAATACAAAGTCGGAAAGAACTCAAACGAGGAATTAGAAGGGCAAAAACGGGTCACGAAATGTCATGGCAGACAGGATTAAGGAGAATCCCAAGGCATTTTATTCATACGTTAGGAACAAAAGGGTTGTCAGGGAAAAAATCGGACCTCTCAGGGACAAAAGTGGGGAATTATGCTTCAGAGCCCAAAGAAGTAGGGGAGATACTAAATGAATACTTTGCATCGGCATTCGCAAAGGAGAGGGATGTGTTGACTGGGAGTGTCTCGGAGGGGAGTGTTGACCCATTAGAGAAAATCTCCATTACAAAGGAGGAATATAAAGACTGACCAATCCCCAGGGCCTGATGGAATCTATCCAAGGCTGCTCATGGAGACGAAAGATGAAATCGCTGGGCCTCTGACGCAAATCTTTGTCTCGTCACTGGACACAGGTGAGGTCCCAGATGATTGGAGGATAGCTGATGTGGTCCCGTTATTTAAGAAGGGTAGGAAGGATAACCCGGGAAATTATAGGTCGGTGAGCTTGACGTCTGTGGTAGGGAAGTTGTTGGAGAGGATTCTTAGAGCTAGGATGTATGCGCATTTAGAAAGGAATAAACTCCTTAACGATAGTCAGCATGGTTTTGTGAGAGGGAGGTCATGCCTCACTAACCTGGTGGAGTTTTTTGAAGAAGTGACTAGAATGGTTGACGAGGGAAGGGCCGTGGATGTCGTCTATATGGACTTTAGTAAATCGTTTGACAAAGTCCCTCATAGTAGGTTGGTGCAAAAGGTTGGATCTCATGGGATAAAGGGGAAGGTGGCTAGATGGGTGGAGAACTGGCTTGGTCACAGAAGACAGAGGGTGGTAGTGGAAGGGTCCTTTTCCGGCTGGATGCCTGTGACTAGTGATGTTCCGCAGGGCTCTGTATTGGGACCTCTGCTATTTGTGATAGCATAAACGATCTGGAAGAAGCTGTAACTGGAGTGATCAGTAACTTTGCGGACAACACGAAAATGGCTGGACTTGCAGATAGTGAGGAACATTGTCAGAGGCTACAGAAGGATATAGATGGGCTGGAAATTTGGGCAAAGAAATGGCAGATGGAGTTCAATCCAGATGAATGCGAAGTGATGCATTTTGGTAGAACTCACGTAGGGAGGAGCTATACGATAAATGGCAGAACAATAAAGGGTGTAGATACGCAGAGGGACCTGGGTGTGCAAGTCCACAGATCCTTGAAGGTGACGTCACAGGTGGAGAAGGCAGTGAATAAGGCATATGGCTTGCTTGCCTTCATAGGATGGGGCAGAGAGTATAAAAGTTGGGGTCTGATGTTGCAATTGTATCGAACGTTGGTTCGGCCGCATTTGGAATACTGCGTCCAGTTCTGGTCGCCACACTACCAGAAGGACGTGGAGGCTTTAGAGAGAGTACAGAGGAGGTTGACCAGGATGTTGCCTGGTATGGAAGGGCTTAGTTATGAGGAGAAATTGGGTAAACTGGGGTTGTTCTCACTGGAAAGACGGAGGATGAGGGGTGACCTAATCGAGGTGTATAAAATTATGAAAGGCATAGTTAGGGTGAACGGTGGGAAGCTTTTTCCCAGGCCGGCGGTGACGTTCACGAGGGGTCATAGGTTCAAGGTGAGGGGGGGGATGGTTTAACACGGATATCAGAAGGACGTATTTTACACAGAGGATGGTGGGAGCCTGGAATGCGCTGCCGTCAAGGTGGTGGAGGCGGATACACTGGGAACCATTAAGACTTATCTGGTTAGCCACATGAACGGAGTGGGAATGGAGGGATACAAAAGAATGGTCTAGTTTGGACCAGGGAGTGGCGCGGACTTGGAGGGCCGAAGGACCTGTTCCTGTGCTGTTTTGTTCTTTGTAATATTGTGTAATCAATGTTGTGTAATCATTACTGTGTAATCAATGTTGTGTAATCAATACTGTGTAATCAATATTGTGTAATCAATGTTGTGTAATAAATATTGTGTAATCAATATTGTGTAATCAATGTTGTGTAATCAGTATTGTGTAGTCAATACTGTGTAATCAGTATTGTGTAATCAATGTTGTGTAATCAATGTTGTGTAATCAAAATTGTGTAATCAATGTTGTGTAATCAATATTGTGTAATCAATGTTGTGTAATCAGTCTTGTGTAATCAGTATTGTGTAATCAGTATTGTGTAATCATTATTGTGTAATCAATATTGTGAATTGAAGGTATTTGACCCAGATTATTTTAACGTGTGTCACTGAACACAGTACTTTAATTTAACAGC
>NW_027591468.1:0-88000 GCF_964213995.1 Mustelus asterias | reverse complement strand
GTGTGGGCGACTAGGGGATTTTCACAGTAACTTCATTGCAGTGTTAATGTGAGCCTACTGATGATACTAATAAATAAACTTTAAAACTTGACAAAAAGTGAACGCTAACGTTTTACTCAAACTCTGATTAACTATTTTTTAAAACTGCTGATTAATTTTATTTCTTTCGAATGGGAGATCATGGCCAACTCTGAGTAATGCATTTTCTTCCAGTCAGCTGCAACATTCTTGGCTCGAGGTTCGATGATTATCATAGAAACTCGACAGTGCAGAAGGAGGCCATTCAGCCCATCGAGTCTGCACTGACAGCAATCCCACCCCAGGCCCTATCCCCACAACCCCACACATTTACCCCGCTAATCCCTCTAACCTACACATCCCTGGACACTTTGGGCAATTTAGCATAGCCCATCAACCTGACCCCCACATCTTTGGAGTGTGGGAGGAAACCGGAGCACCCGGAGGAAACCCATGCAGACACGGGGAGAACGCGCAGACTCCACACAGACGGCCACCCAAACCGGGAATCAAACCCGGATCACTGGAGCTGTGAGGCAGCAGTGCTAACCACTGTGCCACCGTGCTGCTCCTATTGATTCAATTCCAAAGTCATACAAAAGGATAATATATAAGCAAGTTTTCTTTTCTTTTAAACTTATATGTACAAGAGGAGGGATGTTAGTACTTGGGAAATAAGCTGGGCAGTTGTTGCTGTGCCCAGAACTTCCTTTTCAACATTATAATAAGGCATATGTACAGCAAAGCTCTCTCCAATCTGCCTTAAATTAATATCATCCTTCCATTCTCATCCCATGTTCAGTGGCGTGATTAGTTTCCACTTTCAAAACATCTATTATTGTGGACTTCCCAAATAAGATTACAATTTGATGAATGCATTTAGAGACAGTATTCTTGGTGTCATGCCCATTGAAAGTTGATTGGAAACTCAATCAGTTAATTTAGGATTCTCAACGCCCATCAACGGTGATAGATTTTCATCCCATAATCTGGGCTTCAGAAATTAAAGGTCAATGTATTAACAAATGGGACCGCACAATCTCCTTTCCTCTCTAACTTCATCCATTCCCAAACCAGAGCAGTATCTGATCAGATAATGAAACCTTGAGCTGAAATATCAAAGAGCATTTTCAACAACTTACTTCTAGATGATGAAAAATTGAAGGTAGAAGTTCAGGACCATGAATATGGGTTCGAGGCTCTCCGATAACAAATTCTATTCCAGGACCATAACTCACAGCGCAGGGAGAGGCCATTCGTCCAATTGTAGCCATGCTAGCTCTTTGCTAAATCTAATTCCACTTCCCCTGCATTCTCCATTAAGCCTGCACCTTCCTCTGCTTCAAATATTTATCTCATTTTCCTTCAAAGAATGCAGCGATCTCTACCTGAACGGTTCTAGAACATAGAACATAGAACAGTACAGCACAGAACAGGCCCTTCGGCCCACGATGTTGTGCCGAGCTTTATCTGAAACCAAGATCAAGCTATCCCACTCCCTATCATCCTGGTGTGCTCCATGTGCCTATCCAATAACCGCTTAAATGTTCCTCAAGTGTCTGACTCCACTATCACTGCAGGCAGTCCATTCCACACCCCAACCACTCTCTGCGTAAAGAACCTACCTCTGATATCCTTCCTGTATCTCCCACCACGAACCCTATAGTTATGCCCCTTTGTAATAGCTCCATCCACCCCAGGAAATAGTCTTTGAACGTTCACTCTATCTATCCCCTTCATCATTTTATAAACCTCTATTAAGTCTCCCCTCAGCCTACTCCGCTCCGGAGAGAAGAGCCCTAGCTCCCTCAACCTTTCCTCATAAGACCTACCCTCCAAACCAAGCAGCATCCTGGTAAATCTCCTCTGCACTCTTTCCAGCGCTTCTACATCCTTCTTATAGTGAGGTGACCAGAACTGCACACAATATTCCAAATGTGGTCTCACCAAGGTCCTGTACAGTTGCATCATAACCCCACGGCTCTTAAACTCCAACCCCCTGTTAATAAAAGCTAACACACTATAGGCCTTCTTCACAGCTCTATCCACTTGAGTGGCAACCTTTAGAGATCTGTGGATATGAACCCCAAGATCTCTCTGTTCCTCCACAGTCTTCAGAACCCTACCTTTGACCCTGTAATCCACATTTAAATTAGTCCTACCAAAAGGAATCACCTCACATTTATCAGGGTTAAACTCCATTTGCCATTTTTCAGCCCAGCTTTGCATCCTATCTATGTCTCTTTGCAGCCTACAACAGCCCTCCACCTCATCCACTACTCCACCAATCTTGGTGTCATCAGCAAATTTACTGATCCACCCTTCAGCCCCCTCCTCTAAGTCATTAATAAAAATCACAAAGAGCAGAGGACCAAGCACTGATCCCTGCGGCACTCCGCTAGCAACCTGCCTCCAATCCGAAAATTTTCCATCGACCATCACCCTCTGTCTTCGATCAGACAGCCAGTTACCTATCCAATCGGCCAACTTTCCCTCTATCCCACACCTCCTCACTTTCATCATAGGCCGACCATGGGGGACCTTATCAAACGCCTTACTAAAATCCATGTATATGACATCAACTGCCCTACCTTCATCAACACACTTAGTTACCTCCTCAAAAAATTCGATCAAATTTGTGAGGCACGACTTTCCCTTCATGAATCCGTGCTGACTATCCCGGATTAATCCGCATCTTTCTAAATGGTCGTAAATCCCATCTCTAAGGACCTTTTCCATGAATTTACCAACCACCGAAGTAAGACTAACCGGTCTATAATTACCAGGGTCATTTCTATTCCCTTTCTTAAACAGAGGAACAACATTCGCCATTCTCCAGTCCTCTGGCACCATCCCCGTGGACAGCGAGGACCCAAAGATCAAAGCCAAAGGCTCTGCAATCTCATCCCTTGCCTCCCAAAGAATCCTCGGATACATTTCATCAGGCCCAGGGGACTTATCGACCTTCAGTTTATTCAAAACTGCCAGGACATCCTCCCTCCGAACATCTATTTCCTCCAGCCTATTAGCCTGTAACACCTTCTCTTCCTGAAAAACATGGCCCCTCTCCTTGGTGAACACTGAAGAAAAGTATTCATTCATCACCTCGCCTATCTCTACTGACTCCATACACAAGTTCCCACTACTGTTCTTGACAGGCCCTAACCTCACCCTGGTCATTCTTTTATTCCTCACATAAGAGTAAAAAGCCTTGGGGTTTTCCTTGATCCGACCCGCCAAGGACTTCTCGTGTCCCCTCCTAGCTCTCCTAAGCCCCTTTTTCAGCTCATTCCTTGCTAACTTGTAACCCTTAATCCAGCCATCTGAACCTTGTTTCCTCATCCCTCCATAAGCTTCCCTCTTCCTTTTCACAAGACATTACAGCTCTTTCGTGAACCATGGTTCCCTCACTCGGCCATTTCCTCCCTGCCTGACAGGGACATACCTATCAAGGAAACCCAGTATTTGTTCCTTGAAAAAGTTCCACTTTTAATTAGTTCCTTTCTCTGACAGTTTCTGTTCCCAACAGGGTGCTGGGGAGAGGAGGGTTACTGAGTGACGGTCTCAGGGAGCTGGATTAACATCAGTACATATGCAGTCAGTAACACAGGGTGCTGGGGGAGATAGGGGTTACTGAGTGACAGTGTGAGGGTGCTGGATTAACATCAGTACAGATACAGTCAGTAACACAGGGTGCTGGGGGAGAGGGGTTACTGAGTGACAGTGTGAGGGAGCTGGATTAACATCAGTACAGATACAGTCAGTAACACAGGGTGCTGGGGGAGAGGGGTTACTGAGTGACAGTGTGAGGGAGCTGGATTAACTTCAGTACAGATACAGTCAGTAACACAGGGTGCTGGGGGAGAGGGGTTACTGAGTGACAGTGTGAGGGTGCTGGATTAACATCAGTACAGATACAGTCAGTAACACAGGGTGCTGGGGGAGAGGGGTTACTGAGTGACAGTGTGAGGGAGCTGGATTAACATCAGTACAGATACAGTCAGTAACACAGGGTGCAGGGGGAGAGAGGGGTTACTGAGTGACAGTGTGAAGGTGCTCGATTAACATCAGTACAGATACAGTAAGTATCACAGGGTGCTGGGGGAGAGGGGTTACTGAGTGACAGTGTGAGGGTGCTGGATTAACATCAGTACAGACACAGTCAGTAACACAGGGTGCTGGGGGAGAGGGGTTACTGAGTTACAGTGTGAGGGAGCTGGATTAACATCAGTACAGATACAGTCAGTAACACAGGGTGCTGGGGGAGAGGGGTTACTGAGTTACAGTGTGAGGGAGCTGGATTAACATCAGTACAGATACAGTCAGTAACACAGGGTGCTGGGGGAGAGGGGTTACTGAGTTACAGTGTGAGGGAGCACCCATCTGCAGCTCCTCCAAAACCGTGTTAGGGAACTGGAGCTGGAGTTGGATGAACTTAGGATCATTAGGGACGCAGAGGTGGCCATAGACAGAAACTTTAGGAATACAGTTACTCCGAGGAATGAAAACAGATGGGTGATGATGAGAGGGGCTGGGAGGAAGCAGTCCGTGCAGGGATCCCCGGTGGTCGTTCCCCTTAGCAACAAGTATTCCGCTTTGGATACGGTTGAGGGGGATGACATACCAGTGGTGAGCCGCAGTGAGAGGATCTCCAGCACTGTGTCCGTCTCTGTGGCTCGGGAAAAACAGCACCCGAGCTGTCTTCAGCAAAAACAAGTGTAGCTGCATGAGAAAGAACATCTTTTTTTTTAAACGCACCCCGGCTGGGATCTGGAAGTTGGAGCCTGTGGTTATTTCGTTTGTCATTTTGCTCTCATGAGCTGTATTTCCGTTATTCTTGCAAACCCAATAGTTTATCTGACACTCTACAGTGGAGATTAACTCTTTCATATCTCACATAGATCTCTGAAGATGGGAGGGCAGATAGAATCATAGAAGTGTACATCTCAGAAGGAGGCCATTTGGCCAATAGTGTCTGCACCAGGTCTGGAAAGAGCTACCCAGCTAGTCCCATTCCCCAGCCCTATCTCTGTAACCCTCTCAATCCATCACTTTCAAACATGTATCCAGCTCTCTTTTGAAACCACCTGTGGAATTCGTCTCCACTCAATTCCCAGGCAGCCCATTGCAAATCCCAGCAACTCTCCGAGTAAAGAGGTTTCTCCTCATCTCACTCCCAGCTCTCTTGCTGACCATCTTGAAATTGTGACCCCCCTCGTCACTGACAAATCACAGAATGGGAACACAATATCCTTCTTCACCCTGTCAACATTGTTCATCATTCTGAACACCTCAATACGGTCACCTCTTAACCTTCTCTTCTCCAAGGAGAAGAAGCCCAATTTCTCCAATCTTTCCTTGTATCTAAAATTCCTCATTCTTGTGTCATTCTAGTGAATCTACTTTGCACTCTCTCTCTCTGTCTCGGGCTTTAACATCCTCCCTTAAATGAGGTGCCCAGAACTGACCACAATATTCCCCATGTGGTCTGACGAATGAATTGCACAGGTGTGGTGTCACTTCCTTGCTTTTATATTCTCTGCCTCTATTCATAAACCCCAGGATCCTATCAGCCTTCTTAACAACTGTTTCATCTTGCCTGGCTACCTTCAGAGAATGAAGCACTTGAGCCCCTCAAAGTTGTACCATTGTGGTTGGTTTGTCTCCCCATGTTTCTTCCACCAAAATCCATTCCCTCACATTTCACGGCATTGAAATTCACCTTCCAGGTGTCTGCCCATTTGGCCAACTGGTCCATGTCCCTCTGAAGTCAAAGAGTCATAGAGGTTTACAGCATGGAAACAGGCCCTTCGGCCCAACTTCTCCATGTCGTCCAGTTTTTAACCACTAAAGTCATCCCAATTGCCCGCATTTGTCCCATTTCCCTCCACACCCATCTTATCCATGGAACTGTCGAAACGCTTTTTAAAAGGCAAAATTGTATCTGCCTCTGGCAGCTCGTTCCAGACTCTCACCACCCTCTGTGTGAACAAAATGCACCCGTGGACCATTTTGTCTCTCTCCATTCTCAGTTCATACATTAACAGTCACAGTCAGAGCATCGAATCAGTGTAACTGTCTTGGTGTGGCAGCAGTTGGATGAACAAGTGAATCCATTCCCCCACACACACCGCAGCTTAATGAATCTCTCTATTGTGAACTCACTGGTGTCTCAGTAGGTTGGATACACCGCTCAGCATCTTCCTCACAATTCACTCTTCTCTCTACCTTAGCATCATCTGCAAATTTAGAGATTGGGCCCTCAACACCCAGCTCTCAGTTGTTTATATAAGTCAGAAAAAGCAAGGGACCCAACGCTGATCCCTGGGGAACACCACTTTCAACTCGTCTCCAGTCTGAGAAGTGCCGATCTCTACACACACTCTGTTTCCTATTTCTTGGTAAGGAGTCTAACAACACCAGGTTAAAGTCCAACAGGTTTATTTGGTCGCAAACGCCACGAGCTTTCGGAGCGCTGCTCCTTCGTCATGTGAGTGGGAGATCTGCTCATAAACAGCAAACCGGGCATATAAAGACACAAACTCAATTGACAGAATAATGAATAATGATTGGAATGCGAGTCTTTATAGCTAATTAAGTCTTAAAAGTACAGACAATGTGAGTGGAGAGAGCATTAGCACAGGTTAAAGAGATGTGTATTGTCTCCAGACAGGACAGCCAGTGAGACTTTGCAAGTCCAGGCAAGTTGTGGAAGTTACAGATAGTGTGACATGAACCCAAGATCCCGGTTGATGCCGTCCTCATGTGTGCAGATCCTGGTTATCAGTCTCTGCTCAGCGACTCTGCGCTGTCGTGTGTTGTGAAGGCCGCCTTTGAGAATGCTTACCTGAAGATCAGAGGCTGAATGCCCGTGACCGCTGAAGTGCTCCCCAACAGGAAGAGAACAGTCTTGCCTGGTGATTGTCGAGCGGTGTTCATTCATCTGTTGTCGTAGCGTCTGCATGGTCCTGTCACTTAGCCAACTTCTAATCCATGCTGCCAAGGATCCATCCATCCAAAGCATTTCTCATTGGCTCATTTGCATGTCAGTGGAGAGGTGAAAAAGACGTGTGGAACACTTCCCTTGATCAATGGTGCAATAGATTTCAAAAGCAGGGAAGCCATGTTGGAGTAGTATAGAACTTGTGTTAGGCCACAGCTAGAGAACTATGTGTAGTTTGGATCGCCACAGTATAGGAAGGGTGTGATTGCACTGGAGGGGGTGCAGAGAACATTCACCAGGATAGGTCTGAGCGTGAGTGTTACAGCTATGAAGAGAACTATCGACAGCACGGTGGCACAGTGGTTGGCACAGCTGCCTCACAGCACCAGGGACCCAGATTCGATTCCCGGCTTGGGTCACTGTCTGTGTGGAGTCTCCCTGTTCTCCCCGTGTCTGCGTGGGTTTCCTCCGGGTGCTCCGGTTTCCTCTCACAGTCTGAAAGACGTGCTGGTTAGGTGCATTGACCATGCTAAATTCACCCTCCCTACCCGATTTTTACAGATGAACCATAGGAAGCATTCTTTCTGTTTTTATCACAGCTTGCTGTGGCTCCTGCTCTGCCCAAGACTGCAAGAAATTTAAAGGTCATGAATGTAGCCCAGTCCATCACGGAAACCAGCCTCCTGTCCATTGACTCTGTCTACGCTTTCCGCTGCCTCAGACAAGCAGCCAGCATAATCAAGGATCCCATGAACCCTGGACATTCTCTCTTCCACCTTCTTCCACCGGGAAATAAATACAAAAGTCTGAGTTCACATGCCAACCTACTCAAGAACATCTTCTTCCCTGCTGCTGTCAGACTTTTGAATGGACCGATCTCGCACTAAGTTGATCTTTCTCAACACCCCAGCTATGACTATACCATTATATTCTGCACTCTCTCCTTTCTTTCTCTATGAACGGTATGCTTTGCCTGTATACGATGCAAGAAACAATACTTTTCACTGTATGCTAATACATGTGACAATAATAAATCAAATCAAATCAAAACAGGTGCCAGAGTATGGCGACTCGGGGATTTTCGCATTAACTTCATTGCAGTGTTAATGCAAGCTTACCAATAAATAAAACTTCAAAACCAGAGGCTGGTTAGGCTTGGGTTGTTTTTGTTGGAGCAGAGAAGACTGAGGGGCGACCTGATGGAGGTGGACAAGATGATGAGATTGATGGACAGAGTGGATAAGGAGCTGCTGCTGCCCTGAGCTGAAGAGCATCACAAAGGGACATGGGTTCAAGGTGAGGGGCAGGAGGTTTAGGGGGGGAATGTGAGGATGAACATTTTACCCAGAGAGTGGTGACGGTCTGGAATGCGCTGCCTGGGACGGTGGGAGAGACGGGTTGTCCCACATCCTTTAAAAAGTACCTGGATGAGTACTTGCACATCATCACATTCAGGGCTATGGGCGAAGTGCTGCTAAATGGGGTGAGGTAGGTATGTTAAGTTTTTCTCATATATCGGTTCAGACTCGATGGGCTGAAGTGTCTCTTCTGCACTGAATGAATCTGTGATTTTGTGATGAAGAAATGATTTTAATGTAGTGACTGCTGGTATCCGGAATGTTCTGCCTGAGCCAGAGGTGGAAGAAGATTCCATCAAGAGGAAATTGAATGGGAAGCCAAAGGGAAAATATTGACAGGGTTACGGGGAGAGAGTGGAGGAATAGGAATAGTGAAACTGCTCTTGCAGCGTGTCCATCTGGCTTGATGGGCTGAGTGGCCTCCTGTGCTGTCCCCATTCTATGATTCACACACAAGTTAACTTCTCAGTGTCTATTGGGCCCCACTCATTCCTCCATTTTCAGTCACAGCATTTCAAGTAAAGTTTATTTATTAGTCACAAGTAGGCTGACATTCACACTGCAGTGAAGTTACTGTGAAAATCTCCGAGTCACCCGCCGCCTGTTCGGGGACACTGATGGGCAGTTTACTATGGCCAATCCACCTAACCTGCTGATCTTTGGAGTGTGAGCAGAAAGCAGAGCACCCGGAGGAAACCCACGCAGACACGGGGAGAACGTGCAGATTTCACACAGACAGTGACCCAAGCCTGGAATCGAACCCGTCTTCCTGGTGCTGTGAGGCAGCAGTGATAACCACTGTGCGAACGTGCCACCCCCATCTCGAGTTCAGATCCCAGTACTTTTTAGTTGGAGCAGTGAGGAGTAAAAAAAAGGAATGAGTGTGTGTGAGCGTCGGTGCGCTTATGTTTCTGTATTTCTGTGTGTCTGTGTGAGAGAGTTTCCAAGTGTGTGCATGTGTTTGTGTGTGTGTGTGTGTGTGTGTGTATTTCAACGTGTTTCTGTGTGTCTGTATTTGTGTGTGACTTTCTGTGTGCACGTGTGTGTGAATGTGTGTCTGTGGGTGAGTGAATGTATGTGACTGTGAGTGTGTGTGTGTGTGTTTATGAATTTGGGTGTCTCTGTGAATGAGTGTCTGTGGGTGAGTGAATGTATGTGACTGTGAGTGTGTGTGTGTGTGTGTGTTTATGAATTTGGGTGTCTCTGTGAATGAGTGTCTGTGTGTCCGTGAGTGTGCATCTGTGAATGTGTGTCTATGAATGTGTGCCTGTGAATGTGTGCCTGTGTCTGTGAATGTGTGTCTGTGAATGTGTGTCTGACTGTGTGTGTGTCTCTCTGTTGTGTGTGTGTCTACATGTGTTTGCGTCTCTGAGAGTGTCTATCTGTGAATGTGTGTCTGTGTCTCTGTTGTGTGTGTGTCTACATGTGTTTGCGTCTCTGAGTGTGTGACTGTGTGTGTGTGTGTCTCTGTTGTGTGTGTGTCTACGTGCGTTTGCGTCTCTGAGAGTGTGTCTGTCTGTGAATGTGTGTCTGAGTGTGTGTCTGAGTGTCTCAGTGTATGTGAGTGTCTGTCTGTGTGTGTTTATGTCTCTGTGGGTGTGTGTGTCTGCATGAGTGGTGGAGCAGGCTCGATGGGTTGAATGGCCGACAACTACACATATTTGAGATTTTAATATATTGACACAGATGCATGCTATCACCACCCCCCCCACCCCACCCCACCCCCCCCCCCCAACCGCCCCCCACCCCCACCCCCCCACACAGGCCTCGAATTCAGGCCTAGTCACACAGGCCTCGAATTCAGGCCTAGTCACACAGGCCTCGAATTCAGGCCTAGTCACACAGGCCTCGAATTCAGGCCTAGTCACACAGGCCTCGAATTCAGGCCTAGTCACACAGGCCTCGAATTCAGGCCTAGTCACACAGGCCTTGAATTGAGGCCAGGTCACACAGGCCTTGAATTGAGGCCAGGTCACACCGGCCATGAATTGAGGCCTTGTCACACAGGCCTCGAATTGAGGCCTAGTCACACAGGCCTTGAATTGAGGCCAGGTCACACAGGCCTTGAATTGAGGCCAGGGCACACCGGCCATGAATTGAGGTCTTGTCACACAGGCCTCGAATTGAGGCCTAGTCACACAGGCCTTGAATTGAGGCCTAGTCACACAGGCCTTGAATTGGTGCCTAGTCACACAGGCCTTGAATTGGTGCCTAGTCACACAGGCCTTGAATTCAGGACTAGTCACACAGGCCTCAATTGAGGCTCAGTGAAACAGAACAATCCTTTCCATCCACAAATCCCAGTGCCCTGTCTAGCAACGCAAGTAGGACTCTGGGATGGAGAACAAGCCTTTCATCAGGCTCAGGAATGTGAATTTCAGCTCCCTCTCCCTCCCAAATGCTTCACAGTGAGAGAGGCAGACTGAGAATGTTACAAAGAGAAACTCAGTAAAAGTAGATTGAAGCGCTGCCCTGGGCTCTCACACAGCACCGTGACATTACTGAGAGTAAAACACAGGCACTGTCCAATTGGCCAATTAAACCGGGTCCCAATCGCAGCCTTTTTCATTCCAAGCCCCTGTGAGAACTCGATCAAACATCCTCTCTGCAGCTCTGCCTTACCCTGTTCCTCTCTATATCCCACCCTCCTTTCCCTCAATCTTTTATGTTTAAAATGTGGACACTGATACAGTGTTAGGAGTATGGGGCAGGGAGGAGGCACAGAGCATGAGTGCACAGCAAGATCCCACACACACACACAAACAGTCTGAACATGGCCAGATACAATGTGATATTTAAGTGAGGATTGAGGTGAAGTCAGTGGGAATGAGGGACCACACCTCTCCCTCTCTCCGCCCCTCTTCCTTCCACCCCTCCCCAGTTAAAATAAGGGGACATCACTCCAGGTTTGGTGCTGTTTGTACATTTGATATGAACAGGGAACCTTCCACTTCTAGCACAGTCACTCCTCTCTGTTTCTCTCTCTGATTCCCTCTCTCTTTTACCTCCACCATCTCTGCCCCTATCCACCCCCCTCTTCTCTCTCCTGCACTTGATGATCTATCTCTGTTCTCTCTCTCTCTGCCTGTTTACCTCCCCCTATCTCTGTACGTACCCATCGCCCTCCTCGCTCTCTCGCCTGCTCTGGATAATCTCCCTGTCTCTCTGATGATGAATCTGGATTGAAATGCTCTCTGAAAGGTTTCTGTCTGACCATTTTAAATCATGTCACCCTGTGACCACTGTTTGTATTGATCACTGATTCACATTGAGAAATTAGGCTGGGGGCAGTGGTGGGAGATGGAAGCAATCACAGTCAGTTGTCAGTACACTGAATTTGGGGAGCGGAACCACGGTCTCCCAGCAGGATAGGCTGCAGGCAAAATACACACAGCAAGATCCCACAAGCAAACTGCTCTGTTACCGTCCCATCCCCCCGCCCCTCACCGTTACCCTCCATTTCCCATTTCTCTCCCTGATAACTCACAATCAAAGGAGAACGATGGGAGACAGAGAGAGCGAGAACAGGAAAACCCACAATCACATCCTGAATTAAATGAATTATTTTGTTTTTAACCATCGAGTTCTCCCACTTCAGCACTGACACTGTTCGGGAATGAAGCAAATACAAAAGGACATTCTGAGGGCCCTCTGAGATTAGGCCTTGAATTGAGGCCTAGTCACAGAGGCTGCATTAAACCTCGGGGACAGAGAACAGTTTTCTCCCCCCTCCCCCAGTGAATAAGGACAATCCTCTCCAGCCCCGAAACTGCTGCAGACACGACTGGAAGGAGTGAGAGGGAAAAGGGAGAGTGGGGATGAGGGTGGAGCCAGTGATCTCCAGACCCTGCCCCTTCCACCCCACCCCCCCCCCCCCCCCCCCCATTAAAACAACAAATCACGTTGGGATTTTCCTCGACTTTATTACAAGGTGCAACACAGAAGCAAATAGGTGGAGCAACGGGGAAGGATTGCAGGAACGTGTGAGTGAAAAAACGCCCTCGCCCTCTCTCCCCCTCCCTCCTCCTCCACCTCATTCTCTCCTCCTACTCTTGCCCTCTCTCGCTCCCCACATTTTAGAACCTTTGATCTCTCCCCCTTGCACAATCTGCCTCCCTCACACTTTCCCCTTTTCCACCCCCTCTCCCACTGATTCTCTTCCCCTCACCCTCTTCTCCTCACTCCCTCCCCCAGTCTTCCCCCACTCCCTCCCTCAATTCCTTCCCTTTCACTCTCTTCCCCCTCAGTCTCCGCCCTTTACTTTCCATCCCTTAGTCTCTCTCCCTTCACACTTCCCCACTCGCCCTCCCCTCTCTCTCCTCCTCACTCTCTCCCTTCCCCCTCAGTTTTTTCCATCACACTATTCCACCTCAGACCTTCCACTCTCTTCCCCTATGTCTTTTCCGTCACACTATCCCGCCTCAGACACTCCCCTTCACTATCCGTCCCATCAGCCTCTCCCCTCAGTTGCTCTTCACTTACTCTCCCCCTCACTCTCTCCTCTGACTCTCTCCCCATCAGTTCCCTCCCCGTTCTCTCCCTCCTCTGACTCTCTCCCTCATTCTTCACCTTTCTCCCCCTCACTCCATCTCCGCTCACTTTCTCCCCTTCACTCTACCTCTCATTCTCTTCTCTCTCTCTCCTCCTCACTTTCATCCCCCACTCTCTCCCCCTCATTCCCTCCCCTCTATCTCTCCGCTTCACCCTTCCCCTCCCCCTGCGTCCCCTGCACTCCCCTCTCATTCTCTTATCCCTCATGCGCTATCTTCCCGTCACTCTCCCTCCCCTCCTCACAATCTCCCTCCCCCTCACTCTCCCCCTCACTTTTCACCTATTCTCTCCCTCATTCTATCTCCCATTGCGCTCTCCCCTCACACCATCTGCCCTCAACCTCACTCCCCCTTCACCTACTCTCCCCCTCACTCTTTCTGCTCACTCATTCTCTCATTGATTGTATTTAAGACAGAGATAGATATGTTCCTGATTGGTCAGGGGATCAAATGTTATGGGGGAACGGTGGGAGAATGGGTTTGGAAACTTATCAGCCGTGATTAAATGGTGGAGGAGACTCGATGATCAGAATAGCTGAATTCTGCTCCTGTATCTTATGGTCTTTTCAGTTTCACGCTCACTGTTAGCTACAGTATTTACACTCGTCCCCCGCTCTTTATTAGCTTGTGTACGTATTAGTTTCAGCATTCCAATGATTCACAATTAGCATTTAACTAATGAACCAATCAGCATTTAATTGTAAATAACTAGTTATACAGATGATAAAATTAGGAATATCCATTACAATTACAGAGCAGCAGCATTAACCCTTTCTCTTCCAAGACTGAATGACATAGATCATGTCACATACTGAGCAGTATTCAGTTAAAACTAGCACAGACCAGACAACACAATAAAGTTAGTTTAAATTGAAATAATAGATGATATGAATAGTTTGTTCTGAAGAAATGATACTAATTTGAAAGTGATTAATTCATAGTCTTTGAAGAATTTCCCCGGTTCAATGTGAAGCTTTTAATGGTATAGAATATCTACCCACTTTTCAGCGCCGGCATCTGCAACTGTAGATGGATGAAAAGCAACCATCTGACAAACACCAGGTAATATCTGTCATGGTAAAATAAACAGTTTGATAAATAATGGCAATATCTGACATCATACATCTGTCCTGAGATCGTTGGGATAATCCAAAATAAATCATACATTCAGAAATTAAATAAAGCTGAGGTGAGTGTGCAGGAACACAGTGAAATTGTGAATTCTAGCTTTCTATGCTCTCGCTCTGCATCTGCTCAGTGAGATATAAGGAACAAGGAAAGAGGGAATCGCATTTCCGAGGCTCCGATCCTGTGCAATGCTGCGCCAGTGTTCCTTTGCTGCTTTCGTTCTAGGGATGTCGGTTTCAGAGGAAATGTTATCACTTGTTGCCCAACTTAAATGTTATTTGGTTACAGGGCGCTGCAATTTCATTAACCGCTGCAATGCATGGGTTTGTTGCTTGATAGTGGTTTGTGATGTGCGTTTCTGTGGGTTTATGGCTGCGTGTTGAGAGTATTTAAGAGAGATTCTGTGTTTCTCTCTGTGTCAGTACGTGGATAAGAGTGTACAATTGTCTGTGTTTGTGAGTGTGTGGGTGTCAGTTTGGGCCTGTGTGTCTGGAAATAGGTGCAGATGTATTATCTTGGAAACAGGAATTACAGAGTGCAGCAGAGTTTACCCACTCCCATTCTGAATGGGATTAGTGTCTGATAACTGCACCAAATGTACATATTACAGTCTGAGATCATCCCCAACTACAATCTCCAGACAATATCTCCCATAGGGAATGAGGGAACAGAGTTCATGTACAGTGACTGGTGATAAAAGGGTTAATTCACCAGCCGGGGTTCCTGCTGCAAACTCCAATCCCTGTCAATATTGTTCAATATTCACGCTGCAGTAACCGGTTCCCAGATGCAGACATGGGACTTACTGAACTTGTCTGAGGCTCACAGAGAGCAGCGCCTGCAGTAGCTGGGTGCCACCAGCAGATGGTGGCATTGTGTCACTTTAATCACCAGATAGTGAAAGGGGTTCTGAGGAGAGGCTGGTGGAGCCTTTAATTCATTCACAGAGACAGAGAGGAAACTCTGACAAGATTGACCAATCTGCCCTCTGCTGGGTACTGTCAGAATCACACACACACTGTTCTCTCTCTGGAGAATGATCTCTGCTGCTCCATTTTGAAAGGAGGTTGAAGACTCTGTTGCTGAGAACACTGACAACACATTGCTGCTTAAACAATGGTTTGCAGCAATCTTTCCTTCAATGTGGAGACTAAAACTACAACAGTTTTCCAGCTGGGAAACCAGGTAAGCAGGGAAATCACTGCCAGGCTGGAGGGGCTGATGGAATAGGGAGGGAGAGGGGCAGGAATGAAGGGTTTGGAAGGAGCTGTCGAAGATTTTCACAATTCAGGATTTCACTGTAACCGGTGGAGCAGCAATGTTTATAGATTGAAATGTTCACAATGTCACTGTCAGTCTCGATCTGGATCCCTGCAGCGACTCCAGCTGTGTATTTCCATTTGGACTGAACTGATTATTGGACAGCCTGAAACAGTAAAGATGAAACAGGAAATAAACAGATTGAACAACAGAGTAAATAACAGGAGACTGGAGTTAATGGGACAAATCTTCTGGTCTCTGGATCGCCAGAGGCCAGACACACATCCGAAGATGAGCATCGGGAACCTGTGGATGTCCTGATGCACTGATCTACCTGGGAATTGTCCCAGAGGTATTAACTACTATTGGGGAACTCCCCTGCTGCAGTTAGAGTCAGATACTTGGGACAGATCCACAAAGTTTACCTGGATAGTTACTCAGGTAATGTTAGACAGCTCAACACCTGGGCTAATAGGGTGATCAGAACAATACACAGTATTCCAAGTGTGGCCTTGCCAATGTCTTGTACAACTTTAACAAGACGTCCCAACTCCTGTATTCAATGTTCTGACCGATGAAACCAAGCATGCTGAATGCCTTCTTCACCACTCTGTCCACGTGTGACTCCACTTTCAAGGAGCTATGAACATGTACCCCTAGATCTTTTTATTCTGTAACTCTCCCCAACGCCCTACCATTAACTGAGTAAGTCCTGCCCTGGTTCAATCTACCAAAATGCATCACCTCGCATTTGTCCAAATTAAACTCCATCTGCCATTCGTCAGCCCATTGGCCCAATTGATCAAGATCCCGCTGCAATTGGAGATAACCTTCCTCACTGTCACGATGTCACCAATCTTGATGTCATCTGCAAACTTACCAACCATGCCCCCTATATTCTGATCCTAATCATTCATATAAATGACAAATAACAGTGTACCCAGCACTGATCCCTGAGGCACACCGCTGGTCACAGGCCTCCAGTTTGAAAAACAACTCTCTACAACCACCCTCTGGCTTCTGCCAAGTAGCCAATTTTGTATCCATGTAGATACCTCACCCTGGATCCCGTGAGATTTAACTTTATGCAACAACCTACCATGCGGTACCTTGTCAAAGGCCTTGCTAAAGTCCATGTAGACAACATCAACTGCACTGCCCTCAATGAAATTTGAGAGACATGATTTTTCACTCACAAAGCCATGCTGACAGTCCCTAATCAGTCCTTGCATCTCTAAATGCCTGTAGATCCTGTCCCTCAAAATACCTTCCAACAACTTACCCACCACAGATGTGAGGCTCACTGGCCTGTGGTTCCCAGGCTTTTCCCTGCAGCCCTTTTTAAACAAAGGCACAACATTTGCCACGCTTCAATCTTCAGGCCGTGACTATAGATGATTCAAATTTACTCCCTCGCCTCCCACAACGTCCTGGGATATACCTCATCAGGTTCCACAGATTTATCTACCTTGATGCACTTTAAGACTTCCAGCACCTCCTTCTCTGTAATATGTACACTCCTCAAGACATCAATATTTATTTCCCCAAGTTCCCTAACATTCATGCTTTTCTCAACAGTAAATACTGATGTGAAATATTCATTTAGGATCTCACCCATCTCTTGTGGATCTGCACATAGATGACCTTGTTGATCTTTCAGAGCCCCTACTCTCCCCTTGTTACTCTTTTGCCCTTTATGTATTTGTAGAAGCTCTTTGGATTCTCCTTTGCCTTATCTGCCAAAACAATCTCATGTCCCCTTTTTGTCCTCCTGATTTCTCTGAACTCTACTCCTACACCCCCCATACTCTCCAAGAGATTCACTTGATCCCAGCTGCCTATGCATGTCATGTGCCTCTTTCTTCTTCTTGACCAGGGCCTCAATATCCCGAGTCATCCAGGGTTCCTGACTTCTGCCAGCCTTGCCCTTCACTCGAAGAGGAATGTGTTTACCCTGAACCCTGGTTAACACACTTTTGAAAGCATGCCACTTACCAGACGTCCCTCTTCCTTCCCACAGACTCCCCCAATTAACTTTTGAAAGTTCCTGCCTGATACCATCAAAATTGGCCTTGCCCCAATTTAGAATATTAACTTTTGGGACAGACCTATCATTCTCCATAGCTATCTTAAAACTAATAGAATTATGGTCACTGGTCCCAAAGTGATCCCTCACTCACACTTCTGTCACCTGCCCTTGCTTATTTCCCAAGAGGAGGTCAAGTTTTGCCCCCTCTCTAGTCGGGCCATCCACATACTGAATGAGAAATTCCTCCTGAATACACTCAACAAATTTTTCTCCATCCAACCCTCTAATACTATGGCTGTCCCAGTCAATGTTGGGAAAATTAAAATTTCCGACTATTACCGCCCTATTTTTCTTGGAGCTATCAGTCATCTCCTTACATATTTGTTCCTCAATTTCCCGCTGACTATTTGGGGGCCTATAGTACAACCCTATCAAAGTGATTTCCCCCTTCTTATTTCTCAGTTCTACCCATAGTTTGTTTGACTGGAGTGAGACTAGGGGAGAGAGTCTTAGCAGGAGTGCTGAGAGTAAGCAAAGAAGTGATTTAATTATTCATTTATGGGTATATTTCGCGGGCTTTTTTCAGGGTTTTGAATTGAGGAAGTGAGGTCAGCTGAAGGGGATTCTGGGAGGTTGAGTCTTAGTATAAAAGGCAGTTACCTGGGGCGTTCGCCGGGAGCATAAAAAGCCGGCTGCACTATACAGCGGGCAGCGTCGGGAGCGGGCAGTGGAGTGAGTGGGAAGCAGAGTGTGAACTATAAGGGCTTTGGCTCACAGGGCTTGAGTGAGTGGGAAGCAGAGTGTGAACTATAAGGGCTTTGGCTCACAGGGCTTGAGTGAGTGGGAAGCAGAGTGTGAACTATAAGGGCTTTGGCTCACAGGGCTTGAGTGAGTGGGAAGCAGAGTGTGAACTATAAGGGCTTTGGCTCACAGGGCTTGAGTGGGAAGCAGAGTGTGAACTATAAGGGCTTTGGCTCACAGGGCTTAGGCAGAAAGGGCGAGGCAAGGCTAGTTATTTTTTATCCAACCCTATAAAGAAAAGGGCAGGTATGAGTGATCGGCCAGTTCAGTGCTTCCGATGTGGGATGTGGGAGTTCCTGCAAACACCTAGCTTCCCAGAGGTTCACATATGTGCCAGGTGCGTGGAACTGCAGCTCTTGAGGGACTGTGTCATGGAACTGGAGCTGCAGATCGCTGACCTTAGTCTAGTCAGGGAAAATGGGAGAAAAATTGACAGGAGTTATAGGCAACTAGTTACACCGGGGCATCGGGAGGAAGACACGTGGGTCACAGTTAGGAGGAGTAAAGGGCAGAAGGGTAAAGTACCAGGGAGTACTCCAGTGGCGGTCTCTCAAAATAGGAAGGGCTTGGTGACAGGTGTGAGAGGGGAGGGGAGTGAACAGTTAGAAGAGGGGTCACCTGTGGTTGTCCCACTCCAAAACAGGTATATTGTTTTGGAGTGTGGAGGAGTGTGCCTCTCCAGGGGTAAGACACAGTGACCAGGTCACTGGCACACAGTCAGGCTCTGTGGCCCGGAAAGGGAAGAGAGGGGTTAGGAGAGCGATAGTGGTGGGGGATGCATCAGTTAGAGGCACAGACAGGCGATTCTGTGGGTGCGAACGGGACTCCAGGATGGTAGTCTGCCTACCTGGAGCTGGGGTCACGGATGTCTCTGAGCGGATAGGAGGCATATTAAAAGGGGAAGATAAAGAAACGGATGTCATTATACACATTGGTGGAAATGACGTAGATAGGAAGAGTAGGGGGATCCTAAGAGAGCAATTCAGGGAGTTGGGAAATAGGTTAAAAAGTAGGGTCACTAGGGTGGCCATCTCTGGGCTGCTCCCAATGCCTTGTGCCAGTGAGGCTAAGAATAGGGAGTTGGTACAAATGAATGCCTGGCTAAAGGACTGGTCCAGGAGGGAGGGCTTCATTTTCATAGATCAATGGGAAGTTTTCAGGAGAGGAAGGCACCTGTACAAGAGGGAGGGGTCACAACTAAGTTGGAAGGGCACAAATATCCTGGCTGGGAGCTTTGCTAGTGCAGTTCGGGGGGGGGGGGTTTAAACTAGTATGGCAGGGGGGTGGGGATCAAAATATTAGGTCTACAAGTGTGGAGGCTGGGGACGAGCTTGGGGCTGGGACAAGGCTGGCAAAGAAGAAGAGCACTCTGGGGGAGGACGACCTCACTGGGCCTGGAGGTCTGGAGTGCTTATACTTCAATGCAAGGAGCGTAGCAGGTAAGACAGACGAACTTGGGGCCTTAATGCGCACGAGGAATTTGGATGTGGTTGCGGTGACAGAGACTTGGTTGAAAGAGGGACAGGACTGGCAGCTGAATATTCCAGGGTACAAGTGTTTTAGGTGAGACAGAGGAGGGGCCAAAAGAGGTGGGGGAGTAGCGGTATTAGTTGGAGAGCATATTACAGCGGTGCAGAGGGAGGACAATTCAGAGGGGTCGTGTAACGAGTCACTCTGGGTGGAGCTTAGAAACAGGAAAGGCGCAGTCACTATGTTGGGGGTGTACTACAGGCCCCCCAACAGCCCAAGGGAAGTGGAAGAATGGATATGTCAGGAGATACTGGATAGGTGCAGGAAAAATAGGGTTGTTGTAGTGAGAGACTTTAATTTCCCTGGTATAGACTGGAAATCGCTGAGGGCAGGGTCTCTGGATGGGGAGGAATTTGTAAAATGTGCACAAGAGGGTTCGTTGGAACAATATGTAGACAGCCCGACTAGAGAGGGGGCTATACTGGACCTGGTACTGGGGAATGAGCCCGGTCAGGTCTTCAAAGTTTTGGTAGGGGAACATGTGGCAAATAGTGACCACAATTCTGTTAGCTTTAGGATAGTGATGGAAAAGGATGAGTGGTGTCCCAAGGGTAAGGTGTTGGATTGGGGGAAGGCTAACTTTAGTGGGATCAGGCAGAAATTGGCAGCTCTTGATTGGGAGAGGCTGTTTGAGGGTAAATCCACATCTGGTATGTGGCAGTCTTTTAAGGAACAGTTGTTGCGGCTACAGGACAAGCATGTGCCTGTAAAAAAGGATAGGAAGGGTAGGATTAGAGAACCGTGGATAACCAGGGAAATTGAGGGACTGGTCAAAAAGAAAAGAGAGGCGTATGTTAGGTCCAAGCAGCTAAAAACGGAGGGAGCTCTGGAGGAGTACAAAGAAAGTAGGAAAGTACTCAAACGGGGAATTAGAAGAGCAAAAAGGGGTCACGAAATGTTCTTGGCAGACAGGATTAAGGAGAATCCCAAGGCATTTTATTCATACGTTAGGAACAAAAGGGTTGTTAGGGAAAAAATCGGACCGCTCAGGGACAAAAGTGGGGAATTATGCTTGGAGCCCAAAGAAGTAGGGGAGATCCTAAATGAATACTTTGTGTCGGTATTCACAAAGCAGAGGGATGTGTTGACTGGGAGTGTCTCGGAGAGGAGTGTTGAACCGTTGGGGAAAATCTCCATTACAAAGGAGGAAGTGTTAGGTTTGTTAGAGAATATAAAGACTGACAAATCCCCAGGGCCTGATGGAATCTATCCAAGGCTGCTCAGGGAGACGAGAGGTGAAATCGTTGGGCCTCTGACGCAAATCTTTGTCTCGTCACTGGACACAGGTGAGGTGCCAGAGGATTGGAGGATAGCTAATGTGGTCCCGTTATTTAAGAAGGGTAGGAAGGATAACCCGGGTAATTATAGGCCGGTGAGCTTGACGTCCGTGGTGGGGAAGTTGTTGGAGAAGATTCTTAGAGATAGGATGTATGCGCATTTAGAAAGGAATAAACTCATTAACGATAGTCAGCATGGTTTTGTGAGAGGGAGGTCATGCCTCACTAACCTGGTGGTGTTTTTTGAAGAAGTGACCAGAATGGTTGACGAAGGAAGGGCCGTGGATGTGGTCTATATGGACTTTAGTAAAGCGTTTGACAAAGTCCCTCATGGTAGGCTAGTGAAAAAGGTTGGATCTCATGGGATAAAGGGGGAGGTGGCTAGATGGGTGGAGAACTGGCTTGGTCATAGAAGACAGAGGGTGGTAGTGGAAGGGTCTTTTTCCGGCTGGAGGCCTGTGACTAGTGGTGTTCCGCAGGGCTCTGTATTGGGACCTCTGCTGTTTGTGATTTATATAAATGATCTGGAAGAAGGAGTAACTGGGGTGATCAGTAAGTTTGCGGACGACACAAAACTGGCAGGACTTACAGATAGTGAGGAACATTGTCACAGGCTACAGAAGGATATAGATAGGCTGGAAATTTGGGCAAAGAAATGGCAGATGGAGTTCAATCCTGATAAATGCGAAGTGATGCATTTTGGTGGGAATAATGTAGGGAGGAGCTACACGATAAATGGAAGAACCATAAAGGGTGTAGAGACGCAGAGGGACCTGGGTGTGCAAGTCCACAGATCTTTGAAGGTGGCGTCACAGGTGGAGAAGGTGGTGAAGAAGGCATATGGCATGCTCGCCTTTATAGGACGGGGCATAGAGTATAAAAGTTGGGGTCTGATGTTGCAGATGTATAGAACGTTGGTTTGGCCGCATTTGGAATACTGCGTCCAGTTCTGGTCGCCACACTACCAGAAGGACGTGGAGGCTTTGGAGAGAGTACAGAGGAGGTTTACCAGGATGTTGCCTGGTATGGAGGGGCTTGGTTATGAGGAGAGATTGGGGAAACTGGGGTTGTTCTCCTTGGAAAGACGGAGGATGAGGGGAGACTTAATAGAGGTGTATAAAATTATGAAAGGCATAGATAGGGTGAACGGTGGGAAGCTTTTCCCCGGGTCGGTGGTGACATTCACGAGGGGTCATAGGTTCAAGGTGAAGGGGGGGAGGTTTAACACAGATATCAGAAGGACATATTTTACACAGAGGGTCGTGGGGGCCTGGAATGTGTTGCCGGGCAAGGTGGTGGAGGCGGACACACTGGGAACGTTTAAGACTTATCTAGACAGCTATATGAACGGAGTGGGAATGGAGGGATACAAAAGAGTGGTCTAGTTTGGACCGGGGAGCGGCGCGGGCTAATTGTTCTTTGTTTCTCGTTTCAAGGCTTCATTCTATGATCATCTTGCTGGTGCCAGTACAGAGCGAGACTGCGGATAGTTGGGAACCTGTCTCGGGGGCAGGGAATTCAGATGGTGTTCGAAAAGCAGAAGTGGAAATGAATAGGGTTGGGAAGCATTTTCTGATCAGGGCCAGTGTGATCTCCTGGACTCGTTTCGATCGCCTCAGGGGGTCGGAGAGGAATTTCCCAGATTTTTTTTCCCCATATTGGCCCTGGGGTTTTCACCTCTCCCTGGAGATCACATGGTCTGGAATGGGGGGGTGGGGGTGAGTAAATAGGTTGTGATGAACAAAGCATCGTAGCTGTGAGGGACAGCTCGGTGGATAGGGTATTAGGATGTAGATAGGCTGGAAAATTGGGCAGGGATCCTGGATTCAGGATTCAATCCTGGACCGGGGAGCGGCGTGGGCCTGGAGGGCCGAAGGGCCTGTTCCTGTGCTGTTTTGTTCTTTGTTGTTGTTATATAGACTCAGTGGCCGAACCCTCGGATATATCCCCTCTCAGTACGGCCGTGATGCTTTCCCTAATCAAAAGTGCAACTCCCTCTCCTCTTACCTCCTGTTCTATCTTTCCTCGAGCATCTGTACCCTGGAACATTAACCTGCCAGTCCTGTCCCTCCCTTAGCCATGTTTCAGTAATTGCTATAATATCCCAGTCCCACGTACCCATCAATGCCCTGAGTTCATCTGCCTTGCCCGTCAGGCCTCTTGCATTGAAATAAATGCAGTTTAATCTGGACTTCCCTTGTTCTGTCTTGCTTCTGTCTGATGTGTCTGGTACTAGGATTACTGACACTGCCTTTACTAATTTACGTGCTCTCTTTAACTTCCGTGCTGTCCTCAAACTTCTCTTCTGTCTCCCTCCTGCTTTGGATCCCACCCCTCTGCCAAACTAGTTTAAACACTCCCGAGCTGCTCGAGCAAATCTCCCCGCCAGGATGTTAGTCCCCCTCCAGTTCAAATGTAACCCATCCCTCTTGAACAGATCAGCCCTTCCCCAGAAAAGATCCCAATGATCCAAAAATCTAAATCCCTCCCCCCTGCACCAGCTCTCAAGCCAGTCATTCATCTGCCTAATAATCCTATTCCTACTCTCACTAGCACTTGGTACAGAGAGTAGTCATGAAATTACTACCTTCGAGGTTCTACACGTTAGCCTACTGCCTAACTCTCTGTATTCACATTTCAGGACCTCATCCCTTTTCCTACCTATGTCGTTGGTACCAATATGTACAACGATCTCTGGCTGCTCACCCTCCCCCTTAAGAATGTCCTGCAATCGCTCAGAGACATCCTTGGCCCTGGCACCAGGGAGGCAACACACCATCCTGGAGTCTCGATTGCTGCCACAGAAACGCCTGTCTGTGCCTCTAACTAGCGAGTCCCCTATTACTACTGCTCGCTTGCTCTTTGCCCGACCCTGTCCCACAGCAGAACCAGCTGTGGTGTCACAGGCCTGGCTACTGCTGGTATCTCCCCCTGACAGGCTATCACTCCCGTACATCACCTCTACCTCCCCTCCAGCCCGACTACCTCCCACTAGCCCTTGAACAAATCTGACTAAACCTCCCAACTTGGCCTCATCCATCCCAACCTCTCCTGACCTGACACAGAAACATGGAAGATAGGAGGAGGCCATTTGGCCCTTCGAACCTGCTCCACCATCCATCACAATCATGGCTGATCGTCCAACTCAAAAGCCTAATCCTGCTTTCTCCCCATAACCTTTGATCCTGTTCGCCCCAAGTGCTATATGCAGCCGCCTCTTGAATACATTCTTGACTATATCTCTGACTTAAACTGATTATTCAAGAACCAACCCCAACCCACTACTCTCCAAAGCTATTAACCAATCCCAACCTCCGACCACGCAACCAAATCTAACTAGACACCCAACAACATGACCAACTCCCAGCCACCATCCAAACTGCTGATTAACCCTTCAACCCAACACAATACAACTCGACCACCCTCCCGACACCCAGAACTAATCCTTGAACCTCTCCCCAGCTCCCTGACTAACCATTCATCCAGCGACACACCAACCCATTCACTCCCACAATCAACTAACACTTATGGAGCTCCCCAGGGTCACTGTGCTGTAAATAAGGTGTGCCCGCTCTACCGTGACTCCACTCTGCTCTGATGGAGCTCCCCAGGGTCACTGTGCTGTAAATAAGGTGTGCTCGCTCTACCGCGACTCCACTCTGCTCTGATGGAGCTCCCCAGGGTCACTGTGCTGTAAATAAGGTGTGCTCGCTCGACCGCGACTCCACTCTGCTCTGATGGAGCTCCCCAGGGTCACTGTGCTGTAAATAAGGTGTGCTCGCTCTACCGTGACTCCACTCTGCTCTGATGGAGCTCCCCAGGGTCACTGTGCTGTAAATAAGGTGTGCTCGCTCTACCGCGACTCCACTCTGCTCTGATGGAGATCGCCGGAGTCACTGTGCTGTAAATAAGGTGTGCTCGCTCTACCGCGACTCCACTCTGCTCTGATGGAGATCGCCGGGGTCACTGCTGTAAATAGGGTGCGTGCTCTCTCTTCCCCGACTCTACTCTGCTCTGATGGAGCTCCCAGGGTCGCAGTGCTGTAAATAGGGTGCGTGCTCTCTCTTCCAGGATTGTGCTCTGATGGAGCTCCTTGGAGTCACTGTGCTGTAAATAGGGTGAGTGCTCTCTATTCCTTGACTCTACTCTGCTCTGATGGAGCTCCCTGGGGTAATTGTTCTGAAAATAGGGTGTGCGCTCTATCTTCCCTGACTCTGCTCTGGTGGAGCTCCCCGAGGTCACTGTGCTGTAAATAGGGTGTGCGCTCTCTCTTCCTCGACTCTACTCTGCTCTGATGGAGCTCCCAGGGTCGCAGTGCTGTAAATAGGGTGTGTGCTCTCTCTTCCCCGACTCGTCTGCTCTGATGGAGCTCCCAGGGTCGCAGTGCTGAAGATTCTGGGAGAAATATGCAGCAGTTTCAGGTTGGGAGAATTTTTAAACATAGCGCCAATCTGCTTACCATTGCTGCTGCTTGGAAGATTCAGGCCCATTTATATTTTAAATCCATTTATATTTTAATTGTTACACTAAAAATTAACACAAACACTCACCAGATCCCCTCCAGACTCCTGCAGGTCAGTATGAGGCGGCGGAGAGCAGGGACAGATTGATCTGTGAAGGAGTTTAATTCCAGGTGCAGAATCCTCAGTGACTGTTTTGTACAGAGAGCAGAGGCGAGATCCTCAGCACAAGAATCTGTGAGAGCGTTATGTCTGAGACTGGAGACCAGAGAGAGAAATAACAGGAATCAGGCTCAATCCCCAGTGTTTTAAATAATACTGTTAATAACAATAATAATGTATTGTATCAGACATTCCAAAAACACAACCTGCATTTCTGTAGAATGAGGAAATACTCAATGCTGAAAATGAAATATAAATCAACTGGAAATGCTCAGCAGGTTCGCTAAATACATGTGAAGAGAGAAACAGAGGTAAAGTTTGAGCTTCCATTGGAACTGGGAACGGGCAGTGAATTGACAGGTTTGAAGTGACAGCGGTGGGTGGCTGGGGAAGAAACAAAGAAAGGACAAACTGGAATTACAGGAGTGATTAAATGATAAAAGTGATGATGGGACAGGACCGTAATCACAGGATCCCCATGTCCTTACTCGGAGTGGCTCAGGAGGGACATGGGATGGTCAGTGGTTTGGGAATGCAGTTTGTGGTGAGGTTGAAGATAATGGCTGTGATTGTACCAGAAGCTCTGAAGTCCCAACATGGGGATTGGAAATGGGTGGTGTGTCCGTGTGGGCAGGATAGGCAGACTTATGAAGGAGATATTGTCAGAGGTGGACAATTAAGAGCTGGCAGGCAGGGGGAGCTGCCCACTGAGGCAGCCTGGGCAGGGGGCAGTCCCGGTTCAGGCAATGCTGGCATCATCTCTAAAGTCAGCCAGCAGGACTTTCAAACAGCAGCTCTGGTGGGAGCAGCGAGGGAGCTCTGCTTATTGAATGAAGGACTGAAATGTCAGAAAGCAGAGCAAGGCTTGCCCCCCCCCTCCCTGGAGGGGCTCCTCCCGGCTGCTCAGGCTCAGAGGGAGGTCCTGTTCCCTCAGGATGGAGGGAGATTATCCCATCGGTACAAGCCAGTCTGGATGGAGATTGCTGGGAGGTGAGCAGGTTTCAGACACGTGGTTACAGAGTGGAAAAGGATCAATGTCCTGATGTGTTCTGCCACGGTGAGTGCAGCACAGCCTGATATGTGAATAAGGATGAGAGTGAAATTGTAGAAAGAACATCTCGACCCAGACACTGGCAATGCAAAGGACTTGCAGAATCTCACTGGCTGTCCTGTCTGGAGACAATACACATCTCTGTAACCTGTGCTTAATGCTGCCTTCTCTCACATTATCTGTCTCTTGAAGACCTGGTTGGCTGTAGGGATTCGCATTCTAATCAGTATTCTGTAACTTGATTTTGTGTCTCTGTGTCCTGGTTGAGAGCAGATTTCCACTCCATCTGACGAAGGAGCAGCGCTCGGAAAGCTAATGGTATTGGCTACCAAATAAACCTGTTGGACTTTAACCTGGTGTTAAAACTCTTACAATGCAAAGGCAGCAGCATTGACTGTCAGAGACATGTCCGTTAGGCTGGCATCAGCATAGGCTCGAGCAGGGCTGACCAACATATTCACTGGGCAAACACACATCAATGATTTTCTCACTCAAGGGGCTGATGAGTAAATTTCAGAATGATAAAGTTTGGCACAGCAGAAATTTCAATTAAAAACTAAACTGAGATATGAAAAGAAACAACTTGCTGAGCACAATAATGAGTAATAAATAAAGATGATTATTAGAGTTTAATCCTCATCAATCACAAATTGTTTCTCTCCCACATTTGATGCAGATTGGCTCAAAATCCTATCAGCAGCAAACATGGGAAAGAAACGGGATGTGATTGGAGGAGCAGCTCCATGCAGATTCTTCCATTCAAACTGAACTGTGTGACTGAGATTCTGGAAACTCGCTCCGGGGGCCGCATTGAGGGGCTTCGAGGGTCACATTCGCCCCTTGGTCCACACGTTGGACAACCCTGGGCTACTGCGTGTGTTTGATGAGTGAGTAATAATTTATGTGTTTGGAAAGAGAGCAAACATCATCAGGGAACGAGTGAAGAAGAGTGGAGACATCCAGGTCTTGCCATCCTTACACCAATGGAAGATGAAGTGCTGGATCAGGAAGGCCTGGGGGCAGAGTGGGTAATTACTGCTGGTGAGATGGGTTGAGTGGGTGGCCTAATGAATGGGCACAGGAGAGCGTCTGGTGAGGACAAAACATAGAGCTTGTTTATCCTTCACTGGTCACAGAGAGCAGTCTGAAGGACGTATTGGGATAGGAACAAAATACCTCGGAGCAGCAGAAGGTCATTCAGCCCCTCAAGCATACTCCATCACGGCTGATCTAATTATAGTCTCAACTCTTTTCCCCGTAACCCTTGATTCGCTTCTCAATCCAAAATCATTCTTAACTCAGCCTTGAATATATTCAATGATTCTGCCGCCACTAGTCTCCAGGGAAGAGAATTCCACTGACCAGCCACCATCTAAAAAAATAAATTTCTCCTCATCTCAGTCTTAAGGGACTGACAATTACATTTTAAAATCTGTCCCCTTGTTCTGGTCTCTCGGACAAGAAGAAACAGCCTCTCAGCAACCACCCTGTCTCATCCCCTCAATGCGATCACCTTTTAATCTTCTGAACATTCATAGATATTGCTCCAATCTGCTCAAATTTCCCTCGTAAAATAAACCTCTCCATCCCAGGAATCAGCCAAGTGAACTTTCTCTGAACTGGTTCCAATACAATTCTATCCTTTTTTAAGTAAAGAGCTCAACACTGGACACATTACTCCAGTTGTGGAGCCTCCCTGAGCCTCTCCACATCCCCTTGAAACATCTTTGCATCCTCCTCACAATTCAGATTTTCACCTCGTTTTCCATTATTCACAAATTTGGAAATATTATATTTGATCCCCACACCCATATCATTCATGTAGATTCTCAATAGCTGAAAGCCAAACGCTGATCCCTGCCGTACTCCACTAGTTAGAGGCTGTGAACCCAAAAGTAACCCATTTATTCCAACTCCTTGTTTCTGTCCATTGATCAGTTCTCAATCCATGCTGGTATATTCCACCCAATCCCACGTGCTCCTATTTTATTTAATAACCTCTTGTGTGTGAATCATGCAACTATAGAATCCCTAGTGTAGGAATCGTCATTCGGCCCATCGAGACACACTGACAGAGTAACTTACCAAGGTCCGCTCCCCATAAACTCACACATTTACTCGGGCTAATCTACCTAACCTACATATCTTGGGACACGAAGGGCAATTTTACCATGGCCAATCCATCTACCATGCATCTCTTTGGAGTGTGGGAGGAAACTGGAGCACCCAGAGGAAACACACACAGACACGGGGAGAATGTAGAAACTCCACACAGTCACCCAAGGCTGGAATTGAACCCGGGCCCCTGGCTGGGATGCAACAATGTTAACCACTGTGTCACCGTGCCAGCCTTTCATGAATCCATGTTGGCCCTGTCTAATCCTGCCATTAATTTCGAAGTGTTCTGTTATCTCTTCCTTTATTATAGATTACTATAGGATTTCCATACCATCAATGTCAGACTAGATCTGCAGTTGCCCGGTTTCCCGTAACCCCCCATATTTACGCCGCTAATCCATCTAACCTACACATCTTGGACACTAATGGGCAATTTAGCATGGCCAATCCACCTAACCTACACAGTTTGTTTGGACTATGGGAGGAAACAGGCGCAGCCGAAGGAAACCCACACAGACACGGGGAGAACGTGAAAACTCCACAGACAGTCGTCCAAAGCTGGAATGAATCCGGGTCCCTGACGCTGTGAGGCAGCAGTGCCAACCCCAGTGCCATGTCTTCACTTAATCTAATACAGTCCTTGAATTAGCAACGGTTGGAACACTTCTGCTGCTCTTCTCCAAATGAAAGGAATCTATTATTGTTGGAAACGCCACACATTTGCACATCATGTCTAAAACAGCTTGTTGTGTGATTGGCACTGGAACGTGCTTCTCCAAGAAATTGCTTGAATACATTCTGTGAACGAATCTTCTTTTCAACTTTTGACAATCCGAGCGACTTATACAGTAAATGGAAGAAACCACAGGAGCATTGACCTACAGAGGGATCTGTCTGTACAAGTCTACAGGTCCCTGAAAGTGGCAACACAGGTGGATGAGGTGGTCAAGAATGCAGACAGCATGCTTGTCTTCATCGACCGGGGCATCGAGTATAAAAGTTGTCAAGTTATGTTACAGCTGTATGAAACTTCAGTTGGCCACATTTGAATATTGCTTGCAGTTCCGTTCGCGACACTCCCAGAATGATGTGGATGCTTTGGAGAGGGTGCAAGGAAGGTTTACCAGAATGTTGCCTGGTCAAGGACGGTTAGGTTATGAGGAGACGATGTATAAACACAGATTGTTTCACTACAAAAAGGGAGGCTGAGGGGTGACCTGATGGAGGTATCCACAATTATGAGAAGCACCAATATGGTGGATAGTCAGAGACTTTTATCCAGGGTGGAATGGTCAACTACAAGAGGGTACAGGTTGAAGGTGAGAGGAGCAAAGTTTGGAGGGAGGTGTGTGGGTTAGGTTTTCACCCAGAGGGTGGTGGGTGCCTGGAAGGCACTGCCAATGGAGGTGGCAGAAGCAGGCACGTTTGCAATGTCCAAGGTGCATCTTGGTAGACACATGAACAAGAGACAAACAGAGGAATAGAAAACGCAAATTGGCAGTAAGTTCTGGGTCTGAATAAATGTTAGGAGGCGCCACAGGCTTGGTGGGCTGAAGGGCCTGTTACTGTGCTGTGCGGTTCTTTGTATATGTAGATTAAAGTCACCCGTGGTTATTGCAATATGTTTTTACAAGGCCCCGTTATTTTTCCTGTGTATTGTGTCGGAGATTGTGACTGTTGTTAGGAGCCTATAAATGATTCCCACAAGTGAACTTTTAACTTTGTTAAATCTTATCTCTATCCAAACTGATTCTGCATCTTGAACTAAGTTCAGCTCTCGCTGCTGTACTGACATCTGTTACTAACAGCGAGACTCCACCACCATGTCCTGTCCTCCATTTACTGTCATCTATTCACTCTTCCCCTTTTCACAGATCAATGGATGCTGTGCCCGGGGAGAGCTGTGCACATCTGAGGAGGAGGAGAGGACCTCAGAGTGTGAACCATAACATTATTCCCCCACTCCCTCAACATAAGGATCTGTGGGACTAACATCCCATTGCTCAGGGATCAGAGAGAAGCAACAGGAGTCAGAGGAAAAGCAGTTTTCCTTCTTCATAACTGACGCCAATAGTAATGGGCAGTGTTTTTTGTACAAATACCAGTGGTGAAATTATATTGTTGAATATTCAGTTATTATAAACACAATCTCACACAGTCTGCTACTTACTGCAGTTGCTGTATTTTACAGTCCGGATTCCTCAGAGCCACAGACAGCAGTTTCACTCCTGAATCTCCCAGTTTATTGTCACCCAGATTCAGATCTATCAGTGAGCGGTTTGTACTGAGAGCAGAGGCCAGGTCCTCAGCACAAGAATCTGAGAGATCGTTACCATAGAGACTGGAGATCAGAGAAAGAAAAATAACAGAAATCAGGGTAAATCCACAGTGTATTTAAGAATAAGATCATTAACAATAATAATGTACAGCGTGGGACATTCAAGAAACACAACTTCAGTTGATACAGAAAGCAAAATTATATTGATGCTGTAAATCTGAAATATGAATAAAATATGTGGAAAATCTCAGCAGGACAGGCAGCATCTGTGAAGAGAGAAACAGATTTAGTTTCAGTTCAATTAGCTAAAATTAAAACTTGGGAGTAGCAGTGAATTAAACTGTTTTAAGTGACAGGGAGCTGGGGATGGGCGAGTGACAAGGAAATAACAAAATGGATGTGCCGGAGTGATTAAATGACAAAAAGGATGATGGTGAAAGGGAAGAGCACAGGATTCCCATGTCCTTCCCCTGAGTCACAGGGAGGGACACGGGATGGTCAGTGGCTCAGGAATGGAGTGTGTGGTGGGGTTGAAGATGAAGAGAGAGAAACCTTTTTCACGATGCCAGTGGTTCGGGTCTGGAATGTACAGTCTGGAAGTGTGGTGGAGACAGGCTGATTCGAGGCATCACAGAGGGCAGTCGATGAACAATCGAATGAAACAATGTGCAAAGATACGAGGAGAAGGCAGTCGAATGAGACAATTCCTAATCCTAGTTTGGTGAGCCGGTGCAGACTCATTTTGCCTCGTGGTGTTCCGCAATAATTCTGTGAAGATAATGGTTGGAAATGTATCGAGATTTTAACTGGAAGCTGGTGATGTTGCAGTGTAAACAGGGTTAGGTAATTTAGCCAGTGTCCACAAAGGGCCATTGGTATCTCTCTCAGATAGAATCAGAGAATTGTTACAGAGCAGAAGGAGACCTTTTGGCCCATGCTCTCTGCACTGACTCTCTGAATGAGCAATTTACTCAGTGTCATTCCCCCAAATTCTCCCCGTAACCCTGCACAATCTTCCTTTTCAGATCATAATCCAATTCACTTTGGAAATTTTCAACTGAACGTGTCTCCACCACACTCCCAGACAGTGAACTCCAGCCCTTAACCACTCGCTGCAGGGGAAGTCCCGGTTCAGGCAATGCTGGCACGGGCAGCACTTTGATAGGCAGCAGCTCTGGAGAGACCAGTGAGGAAGACCTGGTTAAGAACACAGGGCTGGAATGGGAGGAGAAAGGTTAAACTCAATTCAATGATGCACTTGGCAACACTTGGTCCTCTTCCCCAAGGCTACCTGAGTTTGGAGCAAATTTCTGTTCTCTCAGGACTGGACAGTATCTGCCACATCAATCCAAGTATATCGGGGTGGAGATTACTGGAGACCTGAGTAGGCTTGGGTAATATGGTTGCAATGAGGCAAAAGGATGAATAACTTGCCAAGTTCTGACAAGGTGGTGAAGCATCTTATAGCATATAATCTGAGGCATATGGGGTCAAATGAGAATGAAAGTCAAATGGTAGAAAGGCCATCCCCACACAGACACAGGCAATGCCCAGAAAGCAGCATCGACTGTCAGAGACATGTCAGCCTCTCTCTGCAGAGTTCTAATTAATCAGATAACTCTAGCACTGAGAGAATGGGATGGTCACAGGCAAGAGGCTATCCTTGCGTAGACATGATGGTGAGTCGGGTTCTCACCAGCATAGGCCTGTGTTTTTGATGGGAGTGTAACAATGGAACTTTATGTGCCTGTAGAAGAGAGCACGAAACGTCAGGGAATGAAGTAAAAATGCTGACAGCGTCCAGATCTTGTAATCCTTACACGTAGAATTAGCAGCGCTGGAGCTGGGAGAACAGCAGATAGTGTGGGAAATCGCTGATTGCGATACTGGTTGTGGAGCTGAGAGTGTGCGGTCGAATGGATGGACACAGGAGACTCTCTGGTGCCTGCAACACATAGAGCTTGTGTGCCCATCACCGGTCACATGGAACCGGCTGAAGGACGTGTTGGAATGTACATTTTGTTACAAACTATGTCTTGAAGAAATATACTGAACATTGAAGGATATTGAATTCGATGATCAGCCATGAACAAAATGAATGGTGGAGCAGGCTCGAAGGGCCGAATGGCCAACTCCTGCTTCTAGTTTCTATTTTAATCATGTCTCTCTGCAGGTTATGTTGTCGGCACCGTGCTATCTGTAGCCGGTTTCCTTTATTGTTACTGAAGCAGTATAATTGACATCATGTTGATTTTAATCTGAACTAATGCAGTGTTCTGTTGTTTCAGTGTTTTCCCTGGGATGGCAGAGGAGAGCTCGATTGCGAGTGATTGACAGGTTATGTCATGTGACTGAGGGACAGCTATTTTTCACAGAACATTCTAGCTTTAATTCTGCTTTCAGAAGCTGCTTGAAGTTAAGACAAACGGCAGTGCTGTTTCCCTCTCTGAAGTTGGAGTTTTTGCTGTTTAAGTGTTGCTGTGTTGGAAGCTGTCAGAGACTGGGGTTACCTCTCTGCGGTTGGGCTGCTCGGAGCGACATCCTTCTCTGAAAACAATTGTCTGTTGGCTCTCCGGAAGTGGTTAAAAAGCTGGAAATCGGCAACACGTGAGCTTACTTGTTTTTTGTGCTAACTAATGTTGGAGAAGGGTGTATGTCTGTGGGTATTGCTTTATATTGGAACAACAGAGATAGCTAGCTGTTAAGAGTTATACTGTGTCATGTTTAAGTCTTGCAATTGGTAAAGGTTATGCTAATTCTTGTTGTTATATTCTAACTGCATTCTTAAATAAACTGTGTTTGATAAAAGCATCCTAGTGGGTCACTTGATTCATACCTGGAGTGAAACACCTCATGCTCATCAATGCCAAAATCAAATGTAAAACCAAGGATCAAGGCTAACTTCACAAAACACCTTGGAGTTTCTGGTCTGCATCTTAACAATTGCCTCCATTCACTCTTTACTCTTCCTCACAAATCAAGGGCTGTGTGACTGGGTGATGTGTGCCCCCTGTAAGCATGTGAACGGGTCCTCAGAGTCACCGTCACATTATTCCCCTCCACCCAGGGCACAAAAATCAATGTGATTGACATTCCACTGCATTGGGATCAGAGAGAGAGAAATCACAGGAATCAGTGAAAATTCAGGTTCTGGTTCATAACTTCCAACCCCTGGGCCTTTACAGAGTTTTTCAGCACAGAAAGAGGCCCTTCGGCCCATCGTGTCTGTGTCAGCCATCAAGCAGCAATCTATTCTAATCCATTTCCAGCACTTGCTCCATAGCCTTGTCTGCTGCGGCATTTCAAGCGCTTGTCTGAATGCTTCTTAAATGTTGCGAGTGTTCCTGACTCCACCACCCTTTCAGACAGTGAGATCCAGATTCCCACCACCCTCTGGGTGAAAAAACTTCTCCACAGAACAATCGGCCCATCGACTCTACACTGACTGTCCGAAAAAGCCAGGCCCACACAACTGCTTATCACTGGACATTTATCATGGCAAATCCACTGAAACTACATATCTTTGGACACGAAATGATAATTTAGCATGGTCGATCCACCTAACCTACACATCTTTGGACTGTGGGAGGAAACCAGAGTACCTGACGGAAACACGCACACACGGGGGGAACATGCAAGCTCCACACAGGCAGTCACCCGAGGCCAGAATTAAACCAAGGTCCCTGACGTTGTGAGGCAGCAATGCTAACCACTGTGTCATCTTCAATTCTCCTCTGAAAATCCTCCCCAATGCCTTAAATCTATGCCCCTGGTTATTGTCTCCTAAAACAAAGGGGAAAGGTTTATTTCTATAATTTGATCGAACGCCACATGGTCGTCCCCCAGACTTCCCTGTCTGAAAAAAATAACAGGAGCATTGACATACAGATGGATCTGTGCGTACTTGTCCACTGATCCCTGAAAGTGGTAACACAGGTGGATAACTTGGTCAACAAGGCATGCAGCATGCTTGCTTCATTGGCCAGGGCATCAAGTATAAAAGTTGGCAAGTTATGTTACAGCTGTATTAAACTTTAGTTAGGCCCAACATGGAATATTGCGTGCAGTGCTGATCGCCAGACAAGCAGAAGGATGTGGCTGCTTTGGAAAAGGTGCAAAGAAGGTTTACAAGGATGTTGCCTGGTCTGGTTAAGGTATGAAGAGAAGTTGAATAAACTCGGAGATTGTTTTCACTGGAAAGACGGAGGCTGAGGGGCGACCTGATAGAGGCAGATATATGGTTGATAGTTGGGAGTCTTTTCCCCAGGGTGGAAAGATCAAGTGTAAGACAGGACAGTTTGAAGACAAGAGGGGGAAAGTTTAGAGGAGACGTGCGGGGAACATTTTCACAGAGAGAGTGGTGGGTGCCTCGAATGCACAGCCAGTGAAGTTGACGGAAGCAGGCACGTTCCCAATGTTCAAGGTTTATCTTGATAGAAACATGAACGGGAGATGAACAGAGGAATAGAAACTGCATATGAGCAATAAGTACGGGGTCTGAATAAGAATGAGGAGTCGCTGCAGGCTTGGTGGGCCGAAGGGCCTGTTACTGTGCTGCATGGCTCTTTGTTCTTCTTTGTACATGAATGTTAAAATCACCCGTGATTATTGCAGTATGTTTTTACAAGACCCCATTAATATTCCTGTGTACTGTGTCGAAGATTCTGAATATTGTTAGGAGCCTATAAATGATTCCCACAAGTGATCTTTGAACTTTGTTAATTCTTATCTCTACCCAAGCGGATTCTGCATCTTGATCATTGCAACTAAATTCACCTCTCTCTACTTACTGTCATCTGTTACTAACAGCGAAACTCCACCACCATGTCCTGTCCTCCATTTACTGTCATCTATTCACTCTCCCCCCTTTCACTAATCAATGGATGCTGTGTCCGGGGAGAGCTGTGCACATCTGAGGAGGAGGACAACCTCAGAGGGTGAACCATAACATTATTCCCCCACTCTCTCAACATAAGGATTTGTGGGACTAACATCCCATTGCTCAGAGATCAGAGAGAGAAGCAACAGGAGTCAGAGGAAAAGCAGTTTTCCTTATTCATAACTGACGCCAATAGTAATGGGCAGTGTTTTTTATACAAATACCAGTGGTGAAATTATATTGTTGAATATTCAGTTATTATAAACACAATCTCACACAGTCTGCTACTTACTTCAGTTTCTGTATTTTACATTCCGGATTCCTCAGAGCCGCAGACAGCAGTTTCACTCCGGAATCTCCCAGTTTATTCAAACTTAGATTCAGATCTATCAGTGAGCGGTTTGTACTGAGAGCAGAGGCCAGGTCCTCGGCACAAGAATCTGTGAGACTATTAACATTCAGACTGGAGATCAGAGAGAGAAAAATAACAGGAATCAGGGTAAATCCACAGTGTTTTTAAGAATAAGATCATTAACAATAATAATGTACAGCGCGGGACACTCAAGAAACACAACTTCAGTTCATACAGAAGGCAAAATTCTATTGATGCTCTAAATCTGAAATATGAACAAAATATGTTGCAGACTCTCATCAGGTCAGGCAGCATCTGTGAAGATAGAAACAGGTTTAGTTTCAGTTCAATTCGCGAAACTTAGAAATTGGAAATAGCGGCGAATTAAATTGTTTTAAGTGACGGGAGCTGGGGATGGGCGGGTGACAAGGAAAGAACAAAATGGAAGTGCCGGAGTGATTAAATGACAAAAAGGATGATGGTGAAAGGGAAGAGCACAGGATTCTCATGTCCTTACCCTGAGTCACAGGGAGGGACATGGGATGGTCAGTGGCTCAGGAATGGAGTGTGTGGTGGGGTTGAAGATGATGAGAGAGAAACCTTTCTCACACTGCCAGTGGTTCGGGTCTGGAATTCACAGCCGGGAAGTGTGGTGGAGGCCAGCTGCATCGAAGCAGTCAAAAAGGAATGAGATGATTATTTGAATATAAAGAATGAGCTAGGATACGAGAAAAACGCTGGAGAATGACACAAATTCCTAATGCTCATTTGGTGAGCTGGTGCAGACACGATGGGCCAAATGGCCTCATTGTGCACCGTAAGAATTCTGTGAAGACAATGGTTGGAAATGTATCGATATTTCAACTGGAAGTTGGTGATGTTGCCGTGTGGACAGTGTTAGTCGCCACAGTCCTCAATAAAATGTTAATACTGATAGGCAAAGGAATCTGGGTGTACAGGTCCACAGATCACTGAAAGTGGCAACGCAAGTGGAGAAGGTAGTCAAGAAAGCATACGGCATGCTTGCCTTCATCGGCCGGGGTATTGAGTTTAAAAATTGGCAAGTCATGTTGCAGCTTTATAGAACCTTCGTTCGGCCGCACTTAGAATATAGTGTTCAATTCTGGTCGCCACTCTACCAGAAAGATGTGGAGGCTTTGGAGAGGGTTTACCCCTTTTACAGAAAAGATTTACCAGGATGTTGCCCTGTTATGGAGGGCATTAGCTCTGAGGCGAGGTTGGAGAAACTTGGTTTGTTCTCACTGGAGCGACGGAGGTTAAGGGGAGACCTGATATAGGTCTACAAGATTATGAGAGGCATGGACAGAGTGGATAGTCAGAAGCTTTTTCACAGGGTGGAAGCGTCAATTGCTGGGGGGCACAGGTTTAAGGTGCGAGGGGCAACGTTTAAAGGAGATGTACAAGGCAGATTTTTTTACACAGAGTAGTGGGCGCCTGGAACACGTTGTCGGGGGAGGTAGTAGAAGCGGATATGGTGGTGACGTTTAAGGGGCGTCTTGACAAGTACATGAATAGGATGGGAATAGAGGGATATGGTCCCCGGAAGGGTACGGTGTATTAGTTAAGTCGGGCAGCATGGTCGGTGCAGTCTTGGAGGGCCGAAGAGCCTGTTCCTGTGCTGTAATTTTCTTTGTTCTTTGTATTTCTCTCCAATAGAGAGAGACAATTTGTTACATGTAGCTTCAGGGATACAACTTAATAAACGTGCGGCAATGGGAGGAGATGGGATTCCATGAACCCCACAGCCGGTAAGAGGACCAAACCCTCAAATTTAGCATCATTCTACATCACACTCTAAACAGCAAACCAAATGAACGAACCAACTCCACATATAACCAAACAGGCACATTAATATCTGACAGGTTCGGGGAATCCGTCCACTCAGGCAGCACAGGCAGAATCACTGAATTGTTACAGAGCAGAAGGAGGCCATTCGGCCCATTGTGTCTGCACTGACTCTCCGAATGAGCAACTCACTAAGTGTCATTCCCCCACCTTCCCCCAAAACCCTGTGCATTCCAGAGCTTAACCACTGGCTGCAGGGGAAGGCCCCATTCAGGCAAGGCTGGCACCAGATTAAAAGGCAGCCAGCAGCACTTTTAAAGGCTCTGAAGGGAGCAGTGAGGGAGCCCTGGTGAATGAACAAAGAGCTGAAATGGCAGAAGACAGATTAAACCCAATTCGCTGACACTACCCTGGAAATTCTCAAGGCTATTTCGGTTTGGTGGGAGGTTCTGTTCCCTCAGGAGTGGAGGAGTCCTGTAACATCAACCCAAGCAAGGCTGGATAGAAACTGCCAAGGGCCCGAGCAGGCAGCACGTGGCTGCAGTGAGACAAAAGGATCAATAACCTGATATGTTCTGACAAGGAGAGTGTTAAACTTACAGGCTGATATGTGAATAAGGATGAAGGAGAAATTGTTGAAAGAACATCTCCGCCCAGACACTGGCAATGTCCAGACAGCAGCATCAATCTTCAGGAACATGTCAGCCTCTCTGTGAAGGGTTCCGGTCAGTCAGAGATGACTGCTACACTGCCGACACTGAGTGACCATCCTGGTAGTCCCATGATGGGCAGTCTGACAGCACCATAGGCTATGTGTGTGTCTTTGATGGGTGAGTAACAATGGAAATTTATGTGCTTGTGGAAGAGGGCACTCAGCGTCAGAGAAGGAGCCAAGAGTGACAGTGTCTGGATTGTGTCATCCTTATGCCAATGGAAGATGAAGTGCTGGAGCTGGGAGACCTGGAGGCTGGGTGGGCAATCGCTGATGGTGAGATGGGTTGTGGATTCAGAGAGAGAGTGAGTGAGTGAATGGATGGGCACAGGAGAGACTCTGCTGTTGAGTCCTTAACTTGGAGCTTGTGTGTTCATCATTGGTCACATGGAGCTCTGGGTTAGGAACAGTCAGAAGTTTAACAGCACCAGGTTAAAGTCCAACAGATTTATTTGGTAGCAAATGCCACTAGCTTTCGGAGCGCTGCCCCTTCGTCAGGTGGAGTGTAGAAATGCTCACAAACAGGGCATACAGAGACACAAACTCAATTTACAGAAAAATGATTGGAATGCAGTCTTTACAGATAATCAAGTCTTAAAGGTACAAACAGTGTGAATGGAGGAAGCATTAAGCACAGGTTAAACAGATGTGTATCGTCTCCAGACAGGACAGCCAGTGAGATTCTGCAAGCCCAGACAAGCTGTGGGAGTTACAGATAGTGTGACATGAACCCAAGATCCCGGTTGAGGCCGTCCTCATGTGTGCGGAACTTGGCTATAAGAACATAAGAAATAGGAGGAGTAGGCCATCTCGCCCCTCGAGCCTGCCCCGCCATTCAATAAGATCATGGCTGATCTGATAGTGGTTTAGTTCCACTTACCCACCCGCTCTCCATAACCCTTAATTTCCTTATTGATCAGAAATCTATCTCCCTGTGACTTAAACATATTTAACGAGGTAGCCTCCACTGCTTCAATGGGCAGAGAATTCCAGAGATTCAATACGCTCCAAGAGAAGAGGTTCCTCCTCAACTCTGTCCTAAACTGACTCCCCCTTATTTTGAGGCTGTGTCCTCTAGTTCTTGTTTCCTTTCTAAGTGGAAAGAATCTCTCTGCCCCTACCCTGTCCAGCCCCTTCATTATCTTATATGTCTCTATAAGATCTCCCCTCAGCCTTCTAAACTCCAACGAGTACAGGCCCAATCTACTCAATTCTCCTCATAAGCCAACCCCCTCATTTCCGGTATCAACCTGGTGAACCTTCTCTGTACTCCCTCCAAGGCCAATACATCCTTCCGCAAATAAGGGGACCAAAACTGTACACAGTACTCTAGGTGCGGCCTCACCAGTACCCTGTACAGTTGCAGCAAGACCTCCCTGCTTTTATACTCCATCCCTTTCGCGATAAAGGCCAACATTCCATTTGCCTTCTTGATCACCTGCTGCACCTGCAAACTGAGTTTTTGCGATTCATGCACAAGGTTCTGTTCTCTCAGTTTCTGCTCAACGACTCTGCGCTGTTGTGTCTTGTGAAGGCCGCCTTGGAGAACACTTACGCGAATATCAGAGGCCGAATACCCGTGACCGCTGAAGTGCTCCCCAACAGGAAGAGAACAGTCTTGCCTGGTGATTGTCGAGCGGTGTTCATTCATCCGTTGTCGCAGCGTCTGCATAGTTTCCCCAATGTGCCATGCTTCGGGACATTGGTGAAACCAAAGGGGAAACTTTAAGCTCAGACTTTAACCTGGTGCTGTTAAACCTCTTACTGTGTTTACCCCAGTCCAACGCCGGCATCTCCACATTAGGACCAGTCTGCAGGACATGCTGAAATGTGCATTACCCTCTAACATTCTTCACTCTCTCACACAAAACAACAGCTGCGGTGAGCGGGAGACGGGCGTGTAGCTCTGAGGATGAGGAGGGTACTTCAGAAGATGGACTGTCATATTATTCCCCATGACCTCCACCAGAGCAGATACTGTCTCACGCGATTAGCAAAGGGGTTACAATCTGGCAGCACAGGAGAGCACACACAAACCCGAGCAGCTGATGGAGGCAGGACTAGCTGAGTTCACTCACACTCTCGAGGGGACAGGTCATTGTCAGCTTCAGGTAGATTAAATGTGACTGGAGTCTTTAACAATGCAGCAGATACTGGAGCTGCAGCCTAAGGTATTTTAACATCCGGTGGAGTTTCCAAAGGCTGTGTGTATCCATACACAAAGGATGGAGGAGTCAATCCAGGCCAGCAGTGTTACCATGTCTCAGGTATGAGCACAAATAGCATCATCCACAGAGAGATTGGTGACCTTCGTGGAGAGTCACATCCAGCCTATCACCCACAGGAAATACACATGAACCTGCATGTTCTCACCATCTCCATGAGCACTGTGGAACACGGGCTGTGGGAGGGGTGGGAAAATGTGGCTGGAGTCACTGTCAGGCCCTCCCCAGCTGAGCAGGGAGGGTCCAGTTTGCCCTGGATGGATAGAGGAGCGGCTGCCTGCAGCATTTGGGAGCTCCTCTCAGGATGCCCCTGGTGTGGTCAGTGGGTCCTCTTCTGCTCTGACTGTGACACCAGCACCTCACAAAGCTATGATGACAGAGACAACTCCAGCATCTGTGCAGAGGACCCGCAGTTGGCCGGATCCTTCCAGGATCCAGGAAATCCGAGGACAAAGGCCACGGTCATCGAAATTCTCACAGGAGAGGTGAAGATCCTGCCTGCAGCTCGGCGGAAAGTGCAGGGATGGGGGTGGTTGTCAAGGTGGGGTTGCTTCCTTGGGCTTCACAGGGTTATACTTTGTTGTTACTGGTCACTTTGTTACGTATGTATTTTCAGTAAATTCAGAGATGGAGCACTACCAGAAAAATCCTTCACCATATTACTGGGTCTTTAACAGTTCACTGGGAATGTGAGATAGGAAATACAGCACTGAATGAGGTCAATACAATTCCAATGCCTTTGTTTCATGTAGTGACGGCTCCAGGGAAATTATAAAACATTCACAGAAACAGCAACAGTGCTGGAGATGGTGAAGATTTATTACACTGAATGGCTGAGAGAGTTAAGGTTCTTGGAAAACATGTCTGCATTACTGAATCTCCATCCTCCCGGACACATATCCCATGTCCCTGGCCTGTGGTCCATGGGGTTCCTCATCATGAAGCATCTGGTCAACATTGTATTGCATCACACTTTCTTCAAAGCTTCTCCACTCTAGATCCAGGTTGTATGGAACACAGCACAACACCAGGACATTTGAGACCCTCGCTGAGTATATTGAATAGTTCCACCAGATCTATCTTTAGAATTCCTCTGGCCTGTGCAATGGTCACGCAATTTGTCCTGTCGCAGCTGTTTTTTCTCTCTTCTGTGACTGAGTTTGGATTACACACAGGCACAATTCCCCATGCCTACAGTGGGTAGCGCTTGTCTTTATTAATTCTTTCAAGGGATGATGGTTTCACTGGCAATGCAAACACTTGCAGCCCATCGTCAATTGCCCTTAAGAAGTAGGTGGTGAGCCATCTTCTTAAATTCTGCAGAGCATCTGGTACAAAACCGCTAGGAAGGGACATCCGGGATTATGATCCCGCATCAGTGATGGAAAAGCAACATATTCCAAGTCAGAATGGCGTGTGGTTTGGAAAGAAATCTGAAGCTGGTTGGTGTCCCATCCTTCTGATATCCTTGGCCATCTCGGTGATGGATAATGCCTGTTTGGATGATGCTGGCTCAGGAACCTTGGTGAGCTCCTACATTCCATCTTGTATGTGGTAAAATGCTGCCACTGTGCGTCAGTGGTAGAGACAGTCAATGTTTAGTTTGGTGAATGGCCAGCTGATCCAGTGGGCTCCTTTTCCATGGATGAGCTTCTTCAGTGTTTTTGAAGCTGCAGTCAATCCAGCAAGATGAGCGGATTCCATCACACTGCTGACTTGTGCCTTGGAGATGGTGGGAAAAATTTGGGAGACAGGAGGCGAGTTCCTCATCTCCGAATTCCCAGACTGTGATCTACCCTTGGAGCCATCGTGTTTACAGTTCAGTGTCTGTTCAATGGTCCCAGTGCGCCCCCACCACTCAGGATGTTGATGGTCGAGGATTCAGCAATGGTGCTGCCATTCAATGTAAAGGGAATATGGTTAGATTCCCGTCTGTTGGAGATGGTCCTTGCCTGGCATTTGTGCAGTGAAACATTACTTGCCATTTATCAAGTTAAGCCTGATCGTTCTTCAGACCTTGACGCTAGCTCTGTCGAAGAGTCATCCAGATTCGAAGGGTTAGCTGTTCTCTCTCCACAGAAGCTGTCAGACATGCTGAGCCTTTCCAGCATTTTCTGTTTTGTTCAGGTCTTGCTGTTTATGGACATGGACTGCTTCAGTCTCTGAGGAATTGTGAACAGTACTGAGCATTGTGCAATCATCAGTGAGCATCCTCACTTCTGACATTATAATGGAAGGAAAGTCATTGATAAAGCAATTGAAGGTGGTTGGGCTTTGGACATCACCCTCAGGAACTCCTGCAGTGATGTTCATGAAGCACTGGAAGGATGACATTTTTCTGACGTTCAAGAGCAGACTGATGGAGCAACAATTCATCAGATTGGATTTGCCCTGTTTTATTCCACATTGTCCGGTAGATCCAGTGTTGTAGCTGTACTGGAACAGCTTGGCTCAGGGAATGGCTAGCTATGGAGCACAATTCTTCAGTACCATTGCTGGGGTACTGCCAGGCTGACAGAGTTTGCAGTACGCAGTGCCTTCAGTCATTTCTTTACCTCACATGCAGTGAATCAAACTGTCATCTGTAATGTTGGGGACCTCAGGAGGAGGCCGAGATGAATCATTCTACTCAGCACTTCTGGCTGGAGATGGCACTGATGCTCTGGCCTCCCTCATCAGTAATCATGGAATTCTTATGCATGTTTATAGAATCATAGAATTCCCACAGTGTATAAGTAGTACCTTTGGCCCATCGAGTCTTCACCAATTCTTTGAAAGAATATCATACTCAGGCCCTATCTCTGTAACTCCACATATATGGCCCACTAATCCCCGTAACCTACACACCCTGAGACACCTAGGGACAACTTAGCATAGCCAATCAACTGAACCTGCACATCTTTGGACTGTGGGAGAAAATTGGAGCACCCAGAGGAAACCCACACAGACACTGGGAGAACGTGCAAACTCTACACATAAAGTCACCCAAGGCCAGAATTGAACCCTGGTCCGTGACGCTGTGAGGCAGCCGTGCTAACCACTGTGCCACCTTGTCGCCTAATGTAACCGGCATGTCCAACATTTTGTGGCATGTCTAACACTATTTCTGACTGGATATGGCAAGACAGCAGATCTCTGATCTGATCCATTGGTTTTGGTGTGATTGAGCTCGGTCTATCATATGCTGCGTCCGCTCTGTGGTCTGGTGGCCGTGTGCTGGAGCTTCACATCTCATCTTTAGATAAACCCAAGTCTCATTTGGTCGTACATGTGAAGAAAATTAGTCGTAGTAACACAGTACTGGCTGCTGGGGAAAGCCACTGTCAGCTTCCTATAAATGAAAAGGTACAGTTCACCTCTCCTGCCTGTTTCCTGTCACTCAGATAACTTCATATCCAGGCTGCCTTTGCCTCTCTTATTTCATGGTCTTCATCTTTGCTCCCAAGCTTATTATGTGTCTCCTAATAGCGGGTAGTGTTTTTAATAACTGACAGCAATGGTATATTAAGTATCATTAATTCTGTTCTTAAAAACAATGTCCATTATTAATAGGGACATCATTCAGACTATTCTGCACTGTGATTATTGCCATTGCCAGCTGAGCTGTGCCTTGAACTGCTGGGCTGCGAGCTCTGGAATTCTCTTCATAACCCTCCCCACCTCCGTCTCTGCATTCTCTTTTCAGATGCTCCTTAAGCTCCGTTTTACGTAAATTTGAGAGTGGATCCCTCGGCATAAAACTCATCAGAATTCAATGTAGTTTGTAATCTGCCTTACCAATATACAGCAGTTTTCTATGTTTAATCAAACTGAGAAGCCAACAGACATAAACATCTATAATCTGAATGACAAATTAAACTAAATTGAACATGCGACCAGCCATATCTGGTAATTCTATAAACATTTAATTGTTTTGTCCATCTTTTTTATTCTCATGAATGGTTTTGAAAATAATTATAAATGATTAGTTAATTCTTTCACTCCTGAATTTCGTAGTTTATTGTAACTCAGGTTCAGACACATCACTGACTGGTTTGTACTGAGAGCAGAGGTGAGAATATCTGAGGCTGTTACTCTCCAAACTAGAGATCAGAGAGAGAAAGATTTCAGGAATCAGAGTAAATCCGTGGTGTTGAACACGAATACTGAGAGGAATGACGTGGAATGGTTATTAATGACAATATTACTGACACTGATAATAATTTACAGTGTCAGACACCACTGATTATTAACACAATCTCACAGTCTGATACTTACTCCAGTTTCTGTATTTTACACTCCGGATTCCTCAGAGCCGCAGACAATAGTTTCACTACTGAATCTCCCACTTGATTGTCACCCAGACTAAATGGAGAAAGTGAGAAACACATTAAATTCAGATTAATGTTCAGCAGGAAAATAGCTGAATCTATTTTTGTGTCAGAAACTTAACACCAGTGGTGAACTGATTCAAGTTACGATACTGCACCTCACCCAAGTTGATCTTTCTCTACACCCTAGCTGTGACTGTAAAACTGCATTCTGGACTCTTTCCTTTCCTTCCCTATGTACGGTATGCTTTGGCACTAATAAATGTGACAATATTATATCAGATAATATCAAACCCTTTCTGTTGAATGGAAAAGGCAATAATTGAAAAGGCAGCATTGAAAAATGATGAACAATTCATTCTCACTGGTTTCCCTACTGGGGGAAACCACTTTTACATCTTTCAAAATGCATATTTTGTTTAATTGTCCATGGGGTATGGGTGTCGCTGGCAAGACTAGCATTTATTTCCGACTGCTAATGGCCCCTAGAGGAGGTGATGCCCACATCCTGTGAACAAACAAGTCATTTTTAAACATGTCCCACGTCCTGGTCTCATTTCCTCATCATCAGAATTACCCTCCTGAATCTCACTGACCATGCTAAGTTTCCAAAAATTCAAATCATTTCTGCTTTTACATAAATCTAGGATTTTATGAGAATTGTACATTTTACTGAGAGTTAAATGATAAAGCTGTGAGAGTGGATTCCTCGGGATTCCCTGTGCTTCTTAACTATTGTAAGAAGTTAAACAACACGCCGAATGCCCGTGACCGGTCATTCGGCCTCTGATATTCGGGTAAGCGTTCTCCCAGGTGGCCTTCACGATACACGACGGCGCAGAGTCGCTGACCAGAAACTGATAGTCAAGTTCCGCACACATGAGGACGGCCTCAACCGGGATATTGGGTTCATGTAACACTATTTGTCATCCCCACAGCCTGCCTGGACCTGCAGAGTTTCACTGGCTGTCTTGTCTGGAGACAATACACATCTCTTTAGCCTGTCTTGATGCTCTCTCCATTCACATTGTTTGTATCTTAAAGACTTCATTAGCTGTAAGTATTCGCATTCCAACCATTATTCATGTAAATTGAGTTTGTGTCTTTATATGCCCTGTTTGTGAATAGAATTCCCACTCACCTGAAGAAGGGGCTTAGAGCTCCGAAAGCTTGTGTGGCTTTTGCTACCAAATAAACCCGTTGGACTTTAACCTGGTGTTGTAAACGTCTTACTGTGTCTACCCCAGTCCAACGCCGGCATCTCCACATCACTTCTTAACTATTGACAATGTGTCATCTGTATAATATCTCAGGGTGAGTTAAAGTGTGAAACTGTGCTAACTGTTGCTTTAAGATCCATCCCCTAGATTTGATACAACTAGGAAAGATTATTCTCCCATTAGAAAGCTGAAATATTTCTGTTTGATTAGTCAGAAATGGAGATGCTTGCTATTGACTGCACAATGTTTAGCACCATTCCTATCTCCGCAAGGTAGTGACGCAGAACACATCCATATTTAGCAAGGCTTGAACAGTATTAGGGGAAGGGCTGAGAAGTCCCAGGCGATGACCACCTCCACCAAGAGAGAATACAGTCATTTCCCTTTACATTCAATGGGATTATCATCCCCATGAATCCCCAACTATCAACATCGTGGGTGTTACCACTGATCGGAAACAGATTAGCCATATCAATACTGTGGCTATAAGAGAAGGTTAAAGGCCAGGATTTCTGCACAGAGTAACTCACCTCCTGACTTCCCAAAACATTTCCACCATCTACAAGACACATGTCAGGAATTTAATTGAACACCACCCACTTGTCTAAATGAGTGCAGCTCAAGGTTCAGGAAGCTCGCCACCATCCAGGATAACTCTGCTTGTTGACTGGTACATCACCCATTACCTTCAACATTCATTCCATTCACCACAGAGGTACAGAGCTAGCAGTGTGTACCATCTACAAGATGCAGTGCAATATCTCCCAATGGCCCGTTACACAGCACCTTCCAAACTTGTGATTTCTATCCCGAGAAGGACAAGGGCAGCAGATGAATGGAAACATCACCACCTGGAAGTTTCCTTCCAAGATACACACCATCCTGACTTGGAAATATATCACCGTTCCTTCACAGTAACTGGGTCAAAATCTTGGAACTCTCTTTTTCACAGCACAGTGGGTGCACCTACACCACAGGAGTCCCTAAATGCAATGATGGTGATATAATAGCAAGCATAGTTGCTTTCCAAGCAGTTGATACGGGTTTAATTCCCAGCTATCTCAGTTTGTCAGAGTGGATGAAGAGAGGGCCAGGAGGCAGTAACCACAACCGAAAAGAGTGGGTCAATCCAATTGAGTCAAGTCTGCGGCTCCAGCCTGGAGCAGTAGTGTTAAACTTAGCTGAGGGTTGGAGGGTCAGTTGATGATTCAGCTACTCTGAGCCGGCCCACGCTGAGTTCAAAAGGGAAATGGTGAATCTAATAGCGACACAGAGGAAACTAAATTCATTGGTTGGTAAAAAAAAATGCCCTCTGCGACTGGCTTTATATTGCTGTGAACTGGAGGAAGCAACAGAAAGGTTCAATGATGGTTCTGCTGTTGATGTGGTATCCATGGATATTCAAAAATCATCTGATGCAGTGACACAGACTTGTGGCATAAGCTCATAAAATAAATGGCAAAGTCGCAATGTGGATACAAAATTGGATGAACAAAGAGTAATGGATATTTTTCAGGCTGGAGGATGTCGGTAATGGAGAACCCTAGCGGTCAGCATTGAGATCCTTGCTTTCCCCTGATATATATGAATGATCTAGTTATTTGCAGTATAGAGGAAAATTTCAAAAATTGTTGATCACAGAAACCTTTCAGGCATCGTAAACTGAGGAGGGGATCTTGGAGTGAAAAACGGACATTGGTGGAGTGTACAGATAGGTGGAAGATTAAGTTGAATGCAGAGACGTGTGAGGTGATACTTTCAGGAAACATGCACAAGAGCAAGCAATATAAAATAATCAGTAGAATAGTAAACGGATTGCAGGATCAGAGGGACTGGACGTATATGTGCATCGATCATTGCCGTTAGCAGGGCAAGTGTAGGTAGCAGTTAATAAAGAATACAGCATCTTGGGCTTTGCTGTTTTGAAATAATTTACGTTTGTGGGCATTAGAAAATAATTCATGAGTTTAAGTTTAATTTGTTTTTCTGTGCTTGTGTGCTCAGAAACGGCCAAAACTTTAATTTCGCTTCATGTTAAACAAAGCTGCCTGCCTGTGGGTTTGTGGTTTCACTTTAAACTGTCCCTGCATTTTAATTTAAGGTTTACAACATTGTAAGATTTATGGAGGTTTAAAAAAATGGTTGCTTCTATTCAGAGTCCCACAATGAATGATAGAAACACTGAGTTTCAGTTACAACCAGTTAATCCAAGAAGCAAGACGGAGTTCACAGAGGCTGCCAGAAGAGGCAGGGCAATGCAGGCATTCAGAAAGCAGAAACCAAAAGATAAATCGCCGTCACATACCAAGAAGGAAAAGAGGAGTGCCAGGAAGACAGAAGTCAAAGTGACAAAAAAACCTGAATCTGAACAAGAGACTGCTCCCTGAAGTTAAAGAGAGGAGCAGAGACAGGCTCCCAGTGAAAGACAGAGCTGCTCGGTGCGAACATGGTAAAGTTTTCTCATGAGAATCCAGACATCTGACATAATCCTAAAGTTGATGACACCTTAATACAGACTATGAAGCACTAGTGTCTGTTGGCATGGCTGAATGTGAAGGAATAATGAAAGGAAACATTGAATACTGGAGAGGGATCCTTGGTGGAGGCATCTGAGAGAAAGCATTGTTTGTGAAAAGATTCCAAAAGCTGCTTTCTTTCCAGAGTGGAGCTTAGAGACACTCGTGTGGAAGCAAGAGTCCCAGTGAGACTAGTTTTTTTTCACAGTGTGACAAACATCTGGGGGGATTTGAAGAAGAATCCACTGAAGTTACTTTGGGTGGCATTTGTCAATTAGTTTCACAGTGTGGTGTATCTGACCACACATGGCTTGTTGGTTTACATTTACTGTGTACTTTCTGAGAACATTAAAGCATAAGATCTATTTTGTAACTTGTGTCATCCTTACAGATCTGCAGACATCTGTGAAGTTAGATGGGGTGAAGTAGTGGTGCATTATAGTTATTTTTTTAACAAAGATTTTAGTCTTTTGTTAAAAGTTAATCGACTACCTTGTTATTCTGTTCATCTACATTTTTAAATAATAAAACAATAAATAAAAGTTATGATCGACTGAGCCAGAGTTCTGTCTTAGCCCTGACTGTTCAGTAGTCAGCTGGGATCATAATATTGTCAATAGGGGCATAGAGTACGGAGCAAGAAGGCTGTGCTGAACCTGCAAAATACATCAGTTAGATCTCACTTCAGCGCGTCATACTTTAGGAAGTCTGAGAACACATCGGAGAGAGTGCTAAAGAGGTTTACAAGATTGGTTCAGGGATGTGAAACTTCAGTCATAGGATCGATTGGAGAGGTTGTTCTCCTTGGAAGGAAGAATGTGGAGGGGAGATTTGATAGAACTGTCCAAAATAGTGATGGCGCTGAACAGAACAGGTAGCAATTAAAATTTTGCTGCTCAGACAAGGATCAAGAAAAGATTTAAAGTGATTTGCAAAAGATGCAAATAGTGTGAAAAAAGCTTTTTTTTTAACACAGCGAGTGGTACAGATCTGGAATGCACTGCCTGGAATTGAGGTGGAGGCTATGGTATACTGGGCCTTTTATGAGACTGCAGTCAGAACCATGGAACAGAAAACCCGTGGGCTGCTGGAACCAAACAGGGAGGTCTATTTTCATAACTGCACACTTTGAGGTTTAATACAAGACTGAACCGCCACTGCGACCCTGACTGATGTCACCAGTGATCACATGACTTATAAAGGGACACTGTCCCGTTATAACACACACCAACTATAATACATAACAGAGGCAGCGTGCAGGAAAATAATCCTGATCATAATTAGCCACAAACTGTAAGCTGTACCGAACACAAGCGAAACAGATTTCTTTCTAGCATCATACATAATCAGATGGTTTCTGTCGGGAGAGTGAAATATCCTTTTTTAAAATTTTGTAGCGAGGCCTTTACACCCCTAATTATTTAAAATTTATCTCAATAATGATTGTATTCACTCAAGGAATGTAATAATCGCTGGTTATGCCAACATTCATTGCCCATGCCTATTTGCCCACGAGAATCTGCCTTCTTGAACCGCTGTAGTTTTATCAGAGAATCAGATTTATTACAAGTTCAGAAGGAGGCCAATCGGCCCATCATGTCTGCAGCTGCTCTCAAATGAGCTTTATGGCTTTGTGCCATTCTCCCGCGCTTTCTCTGTGACCATTGGACATTGTTTCCCTCTTGACTTTCTCAATTAAACATGTCTCTGTTTTATTAGAACAAAGGAAATGGCTTCTCAATGAAAATATCAGGGACGAGACCAAACAAACAGTTACCTCAACTCCTGACACTTGTGCAGAACGGGTCCCAGCCGCTGGAGCCCTTCACACGTAATGTAGCATCGCCATAGATCGAGGTGTTTTATTGTATCACAGAGTCCAATGACATGAGACAGGACCGCACAGTCAATCGGGGTCAGTCGCAATCCGCGAAATGAAAGTATTTCCATAGATCCCACTGTGTTCCGAGCCAGTGCTTTATTCTGAGACTCAAACAGGTAGTGGAATGTGTTCAGGAGCTTCCTCTTCCCAGTTTCAGTCTGTGTCTCTCCAATCTGCCCTTCAACCTTCTCCTTCACCCAGTCAATCACTCGGCAGGTTGTTTGATGAAGAAATGGACCCAGAAACTTCTCCAGGGGTCGAGCTGACTGTGGGGAGGACAGACCAGCAACAAAACGGAGAAATATCTCAAATCGCCCATCTTCCTCACTGTCGGCTTCACTGAGGAGTTTCCCGATCTCCCCGGGATCTGGAGTCAGGAATTGTGAGAGTGCAGCTGCAAACTCTTGGATGGTGAGGTGTGGGAATGTGTAAACCACACTCTGGGCAGAAACATCTCTCTCTCTAAAAGCTCCATCAGAAACCCAGACAGGAACTGGGAAGGTTGTAGATTGTACTCAATCAAATCTCCATTTCCAAACACAATCTTCTTCTTGGAGACTCCTGTGAAGGCCATCTCACCAAGCTTCAGTAACACATCACGGGGGGTTTCAATCTCTCGGCCATGGTTTTTCACAATGTTGTAAATATAGTAGGAATATAGTTGGGTGATGGTCTTGGGAACTTGCTGCTGTTTCCTGCCTCTTAGTGTAAAGAAGGGACCCAGTGACAGACCGAGGATCCAGCAGTAGGAAGGGTTGTAACACATGGTGTACAGGATCTCGTTCTCCTCCACGTGTTTGAAAACAGCTGCTGCCACCATCTGATCTCCAAAAAACTTGTTGAAATATTCCTTCCGTTCATCACCAACAAATCCCAGGATTTCAGCCCAGACACTGATGTCAGCCTTTTCCAATAAATGTAATGCAGTGGGGCGGCTGGTCACTAACACTGAACATCCTGGGAGCAGCTTGTGCTGTATTAAACTGTACACAATGTCAGACACTTCACACCAGCATTCGGGGTCTGTGCACATGGACTGAGGTTCTGTATTTCTCCGATTGTCGGCAAAATCAATCCTGTCCTTGAATTCATCCAAACCATCGAATATAAACAGCAATCACTCTGGCTTCTTCCAGAGCTCTCCCAGAATATTCCCAAAGTAGGGATACTGATCCAATATCAGATTCCTCAGGTTTATTCTACAGTTAATAGTGTTCAAATCCCGGAATTTAAAACGGAAAACAAATTGAAAGTGTGGGTATATTTTCCCAGTGGCCCAGTCATAAACAATCTTTTGTACCATTGTTGTTTTTCCAATCCCCGGCACTCCACTCACTGCTGCTGAATTCCCAGATTTGGATTTTCTCGGGGAAAAGCTGCTCTGAAACAATTGATCAGTTCGGATTTTTTCCAGTTCTCTCCGGAGATGTTTCTCTCTCCATTCTTCATGGTCTCGGCCTCTTGCCAGCAGTTCATGTTCGACAAGTGTCCGATCTCGAACAGTAGAAATAACCGTTAGCTCAGCGTATCGATCAACCAGCTGGAAAATCTTAACCTTCTCCTTTATGAGGATAGTGTTCACTCTCAGTGTTTCAGTTTGTACCCGGAGTGTCTGCTTGTGTTTCTGTTGGAGATCTTCAATTAGAACAGAGAGAAAATGTTTATTATTGTTATTGGCTTTAATAAGTAAATTCTCAAGACCACTTTGCTGAAAACAGATTTAATTCATTAAAAGTTAATGGAAATCTCATTTGAAAGTGAACAAAAGCCAAGAAAATTTTCATATCCTCACTTGATTCTAAATTTACTGAATGCAGATTTCTTTGCAGGTAATATTTTCTCTCTAATGGTGAATACTATCCAAGCTGCCGTGTATTGTCGACAGTACAAACCCCCACGTAATCCTGATTGCATAACAATGGAGATTCGAGTCGTTCAACGTTTGAATCCTTCAGTGATGTTTGTGAAGCAGATTACTGGATATTGTGAGGAGTTGGGGCACAGATTGCTCAGCGGCTGAATGCTATCATAGCAGATTTTTACTATTTTTACCTGTGATGCTGTGCACACTCGGAGGGAGAAAACTGTATGCCACATGCGACCGTATGGAAATGCACCTCCATCTCGGCACCCAGCCAGGTGGGCACAGCGCCTCAGGACCCAGCCAGGTGTGTACACGGTTTCACATTGCATCAGGACCCTGCCGGGCTCGCGCAGCGCATCAGGACCCTGCCAGATGTGTGCAGGGTTTTAAGAGCATCAGGATCCTGCCAGGTATCACACTGTGTATCAGCATCCTGCTTGGTGAGTACAGGGTTTCACGCCGTGTAAGGGTCCTGCCAGGTGAGTACAGGGTTTCTCAGTGAATCAGGATCCTGCCAGGTGAGTACAAGGTTTCTCAGTGAATCAGGATCCTGCCAGGTGAGTACAGGGTTTCTCAGCGAATCAGGATCCTGCCTGGTGAGTACAGGGTTTCTCAGTGAATCAGGATCCTGCCGGGTGTGTACAGGGTTTCTCAGTGAATCAGGATCCTGCTGGGTGAGTCCAGGGTTTCTCAGTGAATCAGGATCCTGCCAGGTGAGTACAGGGTTTCTCAGTGAATCAGGATCCTGCCAGGTGAGTACAGGGTTTCTCAGTGAATCAGGATCCTGCCAGGTGAGGACAGGGTCTCTCAGTGAATCAGGATCCTGCCAGGTGTGTACAGGGTTTCTCAGTGAATCAGGATCCTGCCAGGTGAGTACAGGGTTTCTCAGTGAATCAGGATCCTGCCAGGTGAGTACAGGGTTTCTCAGTGAATCAGGATCCTGCCAGGTGAATACAGGGTCTCTCAGTGAATCAGGATCCTGCCAGGTGAGTACAGGGTCTCTCAGTGAATCAGGATCCTGCCAGGAGAGTACAGGGTTTCTCAGTGAATCAGGATCCTGCCGGGTGTGTACAGGGTTTCTCAGTGAATCAGGATCCTGACAGGTGAGTACAGGGTTTCTCAGTGAATCAGGATCCTGCCAGGTGTGTACACGGTTTCTCAGTGATTCAGGATCCTGCCGGGTGAGTACAGTGTTTAAAACTGTATCAGGGTCCCGCCATGTACGGGGTTTTGTGAATTTAAGGAAGTGAAGCAATATCCCTATAATTACAAGAAACGTCAGAAGTCACATGCTTTGAATCTTAGATCTATGCTGAATTCACAAGAATTGATGATTTCCAGACAATTTTTATGCCTGCTCCGAGACTCTATGAATTTCTGTATCTCAAATTCTGATAACCTCGAGGCAAAGATGTACTTTCAAATACCCAGATTCTCACAAGTAAAATTAATTGTCTGAAATCCTCCCTTACCTTTCAGGTGGCTGGGTATTTCTGATAATTCTTGTCCAACTTTCATATAATTAATTGGATCAGAACCTGTTGAAAAGAATTAACTTCCATGAAATCAGGTCTGTGTAATATTGTAGTAAAGTTTGCAGTGTTTGGGTCTGAAACTGAATTCAGTGTGATTTTACCATACCAAGTTCCCGTATTTCTCTCAGTATTGTGCCCAATTTCCGTAATCTGTGGTGCATTTTCACAAAGGATTCCCACATCATCCTTCGAGCCCGAGGTCCTTTCTCCATAACCAGATTGAGGAGAAGTTTGGAACTGCCCGCCCTGTTTCCCTTCTCCACGAGCTCACTGACTTTCTGTAAAGAATAATAAAGAATATATTGATGAGGTGTGAAAGGTAAACACTGGGAAAGGGAAGGAAAGGACTTGCTCAGGGATGGGATTTCCCAGTTGTTTGGAGGACAGGAAGCAGCAACTGGTTTTGGTGAAATGTCATTCTGAAAAGTGATGAATATTCTCCACACATCTTGATTCCATCATTCCTTCAAATGAATGTGAATAAACTAAATTTAATGGCTGGAATACCGCTCTCAGTTTGGCACACAAGTAATCCCGTGCTGTAGCTGTCTCAGGAATTACCACAGATGAATGGAAACATTGTTGATTTATCAATCATGAAAATCAACCAACGATAACAATTCAATCATTTTCACATCATTAACTGAAATATCTGAAACCATTATTTTGCATGTTTACAGTTAGTGTGAAATGTCACTAACCATGTTCACAAAGTTTTAACATTCATCACCAGTTTACATTCAGAGTTTACAACACACAAAGAGAGGAGAAATCGGACCATGAACCCAATACAAAGCAGGGTGTTCAGAAATGTCTTCAGGAGGTGAGGAAAGTCGAGAGGCAGAAGGGACAGAAAGACATCTGAAGTCTCAGCCGTGAGTGGTGGTCTGAATGAGGTAGTGCACATAGAAGGGTGCACGAACCACAAAGGGAAGTTTGAAACAGCTGTCAAAATGTTTTTTTTAATTTTTCTATTCTGCAAAGATTTTCTGAAAAAGTAGCTCAGGCCAATTGTGATGGTATTGCATTAAGGTTAACAAATGATTCAAATAAGGGAAAGAATACACTTAATAGAACTGTTAAACATCCCCTGAAGATCTTTGCTTGAATAAACTCAGAGCAAAATCCCCTTTTGGTGACAACAGTCCTTATAGATGTGATCCATAACATTCCAGTAACTTTATCACACAATGTCCTGTGGCTTTAGGGTGTTCTTCAGCAGTTTAAAGATAAACTACAGAGTAGATGTGCTCAAGATGCTGATGTTTCCCTGGGGAGGAGTGCCAGCCAAACGCAGAGCACATGGTCAGAGTTTCACTCAGTTACGGATTATTTCGGACCCTCCATTATAGGAAAATAAAAGCAATTAGAAAACTGTCCTGAGAATATATACGGATGTTACTGAAGATGAATGGATTGATGTTATAACAGAGATTTGAGAATTTCAGACTCATTAGACTAGAGTTGTGAAGAATAAAGGGCAAATCAATTGTGGCCTTACGCTGAAGTGCATGTTCACGGATTGTTTCCAAAATTCAGTCAGAGGTCACACATTTACAGTCTTATGGGTCAGACTGGATTTTTTTTTAGTGCAAAATGGTTCAAATATGTTGTTGTGATGTAGAAGTTAATTTTATTTTGTTGATATATTGGATAATAAATTAATAGCAAAGGAGAGGAAGAAGCAGGACTGGTCCAACTGGATGGGATATTAACTAACAGATAGTAAGCATCAGGTTCAGGTTAGAATAAGTGATTGCTGGAGGAGAAAGTAAACCCAGGATCAACCTTGGAATGGTGGCAAAATGGCAGAAGAAGGCATTTGATGGCATTCCAGATGGTGGCCTCAAAATCGATTCTCGGGGAAGGCCTCTTTATTGGACACTATTTGGTGCACAGATGGGCCTATCCTCTGGGGCAATAGATATGCCAAGGCATCGGTGCTGCCTGCCCTCAAAGAAACCCGGTCTTTCTGAGGTCTGGTCTCTCTCTGGCCCCCAGACCTAACTTGTCTGAATTTCAGGGCTCATGGCCATTGATCTGCACTCACCCTCCAGATGCAGCTTATGGCGTTGCTGCTGAGGTACCGGCTCTCTGACTGGGCTGACAGGTTTGTGTAGAAGCTGCCACCTTTAATAAGGACAGCAGGTTCCTGGATCCCCACCACCTGCTGAAGCAAGGTTCCTGTCAGTGGGATCTTGCCACTTTCAAAATAATTCTGGCCTTTTTATGGCTCCAAAAGTTCTAAAACACTGGGGTTTGTCTCATTCCAAACATGGGACTGCTGTAGACCTATTGATTGGTATGATTAGTCAACAATTCAATTTTCAGTGCATCATGCAAACGACAACATGTAGGAAGATGCAGTAGACAGACTGAGGTATTTTTTCCACATTATTTCTTTTTTTCTATTCTGTAGGTTTTGTGATGTGTGAAGAGATGGAATTCACTCTACATCTTACCTGATATTCTTGTCCACTGAAATGGTCCTCGCCGATTAACATGAGAGCCAAACCTTCCACCCCTTCTTCAATCGCCCGTTCCAGTCTATCCCGGTAAAATTTAGTTAATTGAAGCAACAGGTAATCGTCGCAATTTGTGAAGAACTCAGTGAGTGTAGAGTTTGGATCTGTGGAAGCAAAGAAATACCAACACATTATCAATTTTCTACCCAGACGGTCACATTCCTCTCATTCCGAACAACCGAATCCTCCTGTGAACCAGGTTGTTAAAGCTGTGTTTATTTGCTTTGCTACAACACCTGGGGGAACACGTTCTGCACATGCTCAGATGTGGTATCAGAGCCTGTGACATCATAGTGAGTGACATCCCTGGGAGATCCTGTATCAAACACTTTAATTCCAAGTTAATCTGGAGAATCCCAATGCAGACACGGTCCCAGCTCAATGCTGCATTAAGAACTGGTAATTGGTAAACATATGAAAAACTAACAGTTTCCTGACAGCCGCTTCCCCCACTCGCCTTTGCACTTCCCCCACCATCCTTACCATTTCCCCACTTCATTCAAACTTTTCCTCACATCTCTCTGCTACTCTCCATGCAGGTCCTCGCTGCTGGGTCACTTCCATAGAGGGGAAGAGAGGAGAATGGCAGAACCAGAAACAATGTGTGGAAAGGCAGATACAACACATGTGCTACTTTCCATTAATCCGTGTAATCAATTCATTAAAAATGTACAATTTGTCACACAACCTAGCTTCAGTTTATTGGCTTCAGATAGATTTCGATTTTGATGTAACACGGGAATTTTTTGTCTTAGCACTGCTGCCTCACAGCGCCAGGGACCCAGGTTCAATTCGGGCCTCAAGTAACTGTCTGTGTGGCGTTTGCATGTTCTCCCCGTGTCTGTGTGGGTTTCCTCCGGGTACTCCGGTTCCCTCCCACAGTCCGATAGATTTGCAGGTTAGATGGATTGGACATGATCATTTACCCCATGGTGTCCAAATATGTGTAGGTTAGGTGGATTAGCCATGTTAAACGTGCAAGGTTATGAGCACAGGGTGGTGGAGTGGGCCTAGGAAAGATGCTCTTTGAGAGTCGGTGCAGACTCGATGGGGTGAATGGCCTCCTTCTGCACACTGGGGATTCAATGGTTTCTATTGTTGTTTAATTTCAGTGTTCCTGAAATTTCTTGCTTTCCCGAAAAGGTCAAGAGGGCTATTTTAATCCAATCCATTTGAAAACTAGCCGCCCCCAAGTTAACAGATCCAACTATCCAGGACAAGTGGGAAAAATATGGTAACACTATCATCTCCAATTAAGTGACAGAGCTTCCAAATAGTGATATAGATCATCGTTTCTTTTGTGCTACAGGGCCACAGTCATGTGGTAAATTAGTACTCATTAGTTTCTATTCCAATTGGATGGTTAATGCTGCTTATCGTCTCAAATCTGGATATTTCTCATTGTCCAGTCACATCAGCTGATACCCTTCACACTGTTCTTTTCACCTTATCGGTAAATGAGTTGTTGATGGTAGATTCAGACCAGGTTGGCCGTCCCCTCCCTTCCCCCGACCTCACTTCAATAATGTGGAGATGCCAGCATTGGACTGGGGTAAACACAGTGAGAAGTCTCACAACACCAAGTTAAAGTCCAACAGGTTTATTTGGTAGCAAAATCCACTAACTTTCAGAGCGCTGCCCCTTCGTCAGGTGAGTGGGAGTTCTGTTCACAAACGGGCACAAAGCCACAAACTCAATTTACAAAATAATGGTTGGAATGCGAGTCTTTACAGGAAATCAAGTCTTAAAGGTACAGTCAATGTGAGTAGAGAGAGCATTAAGCACAGGTTAAAGAGATGTGTATTGTCTCCAGACAGGACAGTTAGTGAGATTTTGCAAGCCCAGGCAAGTCATGGGGGTTACAGATAGTGTGACATGAACCCAAGATCCCGGTTGAGGCCGTCCTCATGTGTGCGGAACTTGGCCTCCCGAAGATACAAAAGGAAACCACACCCGTCCGTCCCATCGTATCGGGCAATGGGACCCTGTGCGAGAACCTCTCCGGCTACGTAGAGGGCATCCTGAAACCCATTGTACAAAGAACCCCCAGCTTTTGTCACGACACTACGGACTTCCTACAGAAACTCAGCACACATGGAGCAGTTGAACCAGGAGCACTCCTGGTCACAATGGATGTCTCAGCACTCTACACCAGCATCGCCCACGACGATGGCATTGCTGCAACTGCCTCTGTACTCAACACCGACAACTGCCAGTCTCCAGATTTTACAACTCATCCGCTTCATTCACTGGGGAATTATGCTTCGAGCCCAAAGAAGTAGGGGAGGTCCTAAATGAATACTTTGCGTCGGTATTCACAAAGGAGAGGGATGTGTTGACTGGGAGTGTCTCGGAGGGGAGTGTTGACCCGTTAAAGAAAATCTCCATTACAAGGGAGGAAGTGTTAGGTTTTTTAGGGAACATACAGACTGACAAATCCCCAGGGCTTGATGGAATCTATCCCAGGCTGCTCAGGGAGACGAGAGATGAAATCGCTGGGCCTCTGACGCAAATCTTTGTCTCATCACTGGACACAGGTGAGGTCCCAGAGGATTGGAGGATAGCTAATGTGGTCCCGTTATTTAAGAAGGGTAGGAAGGATAACCCGGATAATTATAGGACGGGGAGCTTGACGTCCGTGGTCGGGAAGTTGTTGGAGAGGATTCTTAGAGATACGATGTATGCGCATTTAGAAAGGAATAAACTCATTAACGATAGTCAGCATGGTTTTGTGAGAGGGAGGTCATGCCTCACTAACCTGGTGGAGTTTTTTGAAGAAGTGACGAGAATGGTTGACGAGGGAAGGGCCGTGGATGTCGTCTATATGGACTTTAGTAAAGCGTTTGACAAAGTCTCTCATGGTAGGCTGGTGAAAAAGGTTGGATCTCATGGGATAAAGGGGGAGGTGGCGAGATGGGTGGAGAACTGGCTTGGTCACAGAAGACAGAGGGTGGTAGTGGAAGGGTCTTTTTCCGGCTGGATGCCTGTGACTAGTGGTGTTCCACAGGGCTCTGTATTGGGACCTCTGCTGTTTGTGATTTATATAAATGGTCATGGAAGAAGGTGTAACTGGGATGATCAGTAAGTTTGCGGACGACACGAAAATGGCTGGACTTTCAGATAGTGAGGAGCATTGTCAGAGGCTACAGAAGGATATAGATAGGCTGAAAATTTGGGCAAAGAAATGGCAGATGGAGTTCAATCCAGATAAATGCGAAGTGATGCATTTTGGCAGAACTAATGTAAGGGGGAACGAAACGATAAATGGCAGAACCATAAAGGGTGTAGATACGCAGAGGGACCTGGGTGTGCAAGTCCACAGATCCTTGAAAGTGACGTCACAGGTGGAGACGGTAGTGAATAAGGCATATGGCATGCTTGCCTTTATAGGACGGGGCATAGAGTATAAAAGTTGGGGTCTGATGTTGCAGTTGTATAGAACATTGGTTCGGCCGCATTTGGAATACTACGCCCAGTTCTGGTCGCCACACTACCAGAAGGACGTGGAGGCTTTGGAGAGAGTACAGAGGAGGTTTACCAGGATGTTGCCTGGTATGGAGGGGCTTAGATATGAGGAGAGATTGGGTAAACTGGGGTTGTTCTCACTGTAAAGACGGAGGATGAGGGGTGACCTAATAGAGGTGTATAAAATTATGAAAGGCATAGATAGGGTGAACGGTGGGAAGCTTTTCCCCAGGTTGGTGGTGACGTTCACGAGGGGTCATAGGTTCAAGGTGAGGGACGGGGGGGGGGGCGCAGCGGAGGTTTAACACGGATATCAGAAGGACATATTTTACACAGAGGCTGGTGGGGGCCTGGAATGCGCTGCCGGGCAAGGTGGTGGAGGTGGACACACTGGGAACGTTTAAGACTTATCCAGATAGCCACATGAACGGAATGGGAATGGAGGGATACAAAAGAATGGTCTAGTTTGGACCAGGGAGCAGCACGGGCTTGGAGGGCTGAAGGGCCTGTTCCTGTGCTGTGTTTTTCTTTTCTTTGTTCCTGGACCACAATGTCTTCACCTTCAACAACCAGTTCTTCATCCAGACACACGGAACAGCCATGGGGACCAAATTCGCACCTCAATATGTCAACATCTTCATGCACAGGTTCGAACAAGACTTCTTCACCACACAGGACCTTCAACCGATGCTATACACTAGATACATCGATGACATTTTCTTCCTTTGGAGTCATGGTGAACAATCATTGAAACAACTATATGACGACATCAACAAGCTCCATCCCACCATCAGATTCACCATGGACTACTCTCTGGAATCGGTTGCATTCTTGGACACACACATCTCCATCAAGGACGGTCACCTCAGCACTTCACTGTACCCGCAAGCGCACGGATAACCTCACGATGCTCCACTTCTCCAGCTTCCCCCGTAAACACATTAAAGAATCCATCCCCTATGGACAAGCCCTCCGTATACACAGGATTTGCTCGGATGGAGGAGGATCGCAACAGACGCCTCCAGATGCTGAAAGATGCCCTCATAAGAACAGGATATGGCGCTCGACTCATCGATCAACAGTTCCGACGCGCCACAGCACCGACCTCCTCAGAAGTCAAACACGGGACACGGTGGACAGAGTACCCTTCGTCGTCCAGTACTTCCCTGGAGCGGAAAAGCTACGACATCTTCTCCGGAGCCTTCAACATGTCATTGATGAAGACGAACATCTCGCCAAGGCCACCCCCACACCTTGCCTTCAAACAACTGCACAAACTCAAACAGACCATTGTCTGCAGCAAACTACCCAGCCTTCAGGAGAACAGTGACCACAACACCACACAACCCTGCCACAGCAACCTCTGCAAGACATGCCGGATCATCGACACGGATGCCATCATCTTACGTGAGAACACCATCCACCAGGTACACAGTACATACTCTTGCAACTCGGACAACGTTGTCTACCTGATGTGCTGCAGGAAAGGATGTCCCGAGGCATGGTACATTGGGGAAACTATGCAGACGCTGCGACAACGGATGAATGAACACCGGTCGACAATCACCAGGCAAGAGTGTTCTCTTCCTGTTGGGGAGCACTTCAGTGGTCACGGGCATTCGGCCTCTGATCTTCGGGTAAGCGCTCTCCAAGACGGCCTTCACGACAACGCAGAGTCGCTGAGCAGAGACTGATAGCCAAGTTCCGCACACGAGGACGGCCTCAACCGGGATCTTGGGTTCATGTCACACTACCTGTAACCCCCATGACTTGTCTGGGCTTGCAAAATCTCACTAACTGTCCTGTCTGGAGATAATACACATCTCTTTAACCTGTGCTTAACGCTCTCTCCACTCACACTGTCTGTACGTTTGAGACTTGATTACCTGTAAAGACTCACATTCCAACCATTATTTTGTAAATTGAGTTTGTGTCTTTGTGCCCTGTTTGTGATCCGAACTCCCACTCACCTGATGAAGGAGTAGCAAGCGCTCCGAAAGCTGGTGGATTTTGCTACCAAATAAACCTGTTGGACTTTAACCTGGTGTTGTGAGACTTCTCACTGTGCTCACTTCAATAACCCATGAACATTGGCCAGAATTTTACGTTGAGAAGGTGGGGACGTGCCTGACTCAGACGTGTGTGAAATCATGGGAGAAGACATTGGGCACGTGTTTCAACATTATTGCTCATGCAATATTTCAGTGGCAGACACACCTCTGACTCTCGCCACAAATCAACCTGTCACTTTAGCCCATTAAGGGGCCAATTAAATGCAGTTTTCCATGGCTCATCTGCCTTTACATTTACTGGGCAAGCGGATTGGCCAGGCAGCCTTTAGGTTTTGGCTATAACCTGGGTCTCGGGCGGGATGAACTGTTCGAGCTGAAATAAAATGAACAGGAGTTATAGGCAACTAGTTACACCGGGGCATCGGGAGGAAGACACGTGGGTCACAGTTAGGAGCAGTAAAGGGCAGAAGGGTAAAGTACCAGGGAGTACTTCAGTGGCGGTCTCTCAAAATAGGAAGGGCTTGGTGACAGGTGTGAGAGGGGAGGGGAGTGAACAGTTAGAAGAGGGGTCACCTGTGGTTGTCCCACTCCAAAACAGGTATATTGTTTTGGATAGTGTGGAGGAGTGTGCCTCTCCAGTGGTAAGACACAGTGAGCAGGTCACTGGCACACAGTCAGGCTCTGTGGCCCGGAAAGGGAAGAGAGGGGTTAGGAGAGCGATAGTGGTGGGGGATGCATCAGTTAGAGGCACAGACAGGCGATTCTGTGGGTGGGAACGGGACTCCAGGATGGTAGTCTGCCTACCTGGTGCTGGGGTCACGGATGTCTCCGAGCGGATAGGAGGCATATTAAAAGGGGAAGATAAAGAAACGGATGTCATTATACACATTGGTGGAAATGACGTAGATAGGAAGAGTAGGGGGATCCTAAGAGAGCAATTCAGGGAGTTGGGAAATAGGTTAAAAAGTAGGGTCACTAGGGTGGCCATCTCTGGGCTGCTCCCAATGCCTCGTGCCAGTGAGGCTAAGAATAGGGAGTTGGTACAAATGAATGCCTGGCTAAAGGACTGGTCCAGGAGGGAGGGCTTCATTTTCATAGATCAATGGGAAGTTTTCAGGAGAGGATGGCACCTGTACAAGAGGGAGGGTTCACAACTAAGTTGGAAGGGCACAAATATCCTGGCTGGGAGCTTTGCTAGTGCAGTTCGGGGGGGTTTAAACTAGTATGGCAGGGGGGTGGGGATCAAACTATTAGGTCTACAAGTGTGGAGGCTGGGGACGAGCTTGGGGCTGGGACAAGGCTGGCAAAGAAGAAGAGCACTCTGGGGGAGGACGACCTCACTGGGCCTGGAGGTCTGGAGTGCTTTTACTTCAATGCAAGGAGCGTAGCAGGTAAGACAGACGAACTTGGGGCCTTAATGCGCACGAGGAATTTGGATGTGGTTGCGGTGACAGAGACTTGGTTGAAAGAGGGACAGGACTGGCAGCTGAATATTCCAGGGTACAAGTGTTTTAGGCGAGACAGAGGAGGGGCCAAAAGAGGTGGGGGAGTAGCGGTATTAGTTGGAGAGCATATTACAGCGGTGCAGAGGGAGGACAATTCAGAGGGGTCGTGTAACGAGTCACTCTGGGTGGAGCTTAGAAACAGGAAAGGCGCAGTCACTATGTTGGGGGTGTACTACAGGCCCCCCAACTGCCCAAGGGAAGTGGAAGAATGGATATGTCAGGAGATACTGGATAGGTGCAGGAAAAATAGGGTTGTTGTCGTGGGAGACTTCAATTTCCCTGGTATAGACTGGAAATCGCTGAGGGCAGGGACTCTGAATGGGGAGGAATTTGTAAAATGTGTACAGGAGGGTTCGTTGGAACAATATGTAGACAGCCCGACTAGAGAGGGGGCTATACTGGACCTGGTACTGGGGAATGAGCCCGGTCAGGTCTTCAAAGTTTTGGTAGGGGAACATGTGGCAAATAGTGACCACAATTCTGTTAGTTTTAGGATACTGATGGAAAAGGATGAGTGGTGTCCCAAGGGTAAGGTGTTGGATTGGGGGAAGGCTAACTTTAGTGGGATCAGGCAGAAATTGGCAGCTCTTGATTGGGAGAGGCTGTTTGAGGTAAATCCACATCTGGTATGTGGCAGTCTTTTAAGGAACAGTTGTTAGGGCTACAGGACAAGCATGTGCCTGTAAAAAAGGATAGGAAGGGTAGGATTAGAGAACCGTGGATAACCAGGGAAATTGAGCGACTGGTCAAAAAGAAAAGAGAGGCGTATGTTCGGTCCAAGCAGGTAAAAACGGAGGGAGCTCTGGAGGAGTACAAAGAAAGTAGGAAAGTACTCAAACGGGGAATTAGAAGAGCAAAATGGGGTCACGAAATTTTCTTGGCAGACAGGATTAAGGAGAATCCCAAGGCATTTTATTCATACGTTAGGAACAAAAGGGTTGTTAGGGAAAAACATCGGACCTCTCAGGGACAAAAGTGGGGACTTATGCTTGGAGCCCAAAGAAGTAGGGGAGATCCTAAATGAATACTTTGCGTCGGTATTCACAAAGGAGAGGGATGTGTTGACTGGGAGTGTCTCGGAGGGGAGTGTTGAACCGTTGGAGAAAATCTCCATTACAAAGGAGGAAGTGTTCGGTTTGATAGAGAATATAAAGGCTGACAAATCCCCAGGGCCTGATGGAATCTATCCTCGGCTGCTCAGGGAGACGAGAGGTGAAATCTTTGGGCCTCTGACGCAAATCTTTGTCTCGTCACTGGACGCAGGTGAGGTCCCAGAGGATTGGAGGATAGCTAATGTGGTCCCGTTAATTAAGAAGGGTAGGAAGGATAACCCGGGTAATTATAGGCCGGCGAGCTTGACGTCCGTGGTGGGGAAGTTGTTGGAGAAGATTCTTAGAGATAGGATGTAAGCGCATTTAGAAAGGAATAAACTCATTAACGATAGTCAGCATGGTTTTGTGAGAGGGAGGTCATGCCTCACTAACCTGGTGGTGTTTTTTGAAGAAGTGACCAGAATGGTTGACGAAGGAAGGGCCGTGGATGTTGTCTATATGGACTTTAGTAAAGCGTTTGACAAAGTCCCTCATGGTAGGCTCGTGAAAAAGGTTGGATCCCATGGGATAAAGGGGGAGGTGGCTAGATGGGTGGAGAACTGGCTTGGTCATAGAAGACAGAGGGTGGTCGTGGAAGGGTCTTTTTCCGGCTGGAGGCCTGTGACTAGTGGTGTTCCGCAGGGCTCTGTATTGGGACCTCTGCTGTTTGTGATTTATATAAATGATCTGGAAGAAGGAGTAACTGGGGTGATCAGTAAGTTTGCGGACGACACAAAACTGGCAGGACTTGCAGATAGTGAGGAACATTGTCAGAGGCTACAGAAGGATATAGATAGGCTGGAAATTTGGGCAAAGAAATGGCAGATGGAGTTCAATCCTGATGAATGCGAACTGATGCATTTTGGTGTGAATAATGTAGGGAGGAGCTACACGATAAATGGAAGAACCATAAAGGGTGTAGAGACGCAGAGGGACCTGGGTGTGCAAGTCCACAGATCTTTGAAGGTGACGTCACAGGTGGAGAAGGTGGTGAAGAAGGCATATGGCATGCTTGCCTTTATAGGACGGGGCATAGAGTATAAAAGTTGGGGTCTGATGTTGCAGATGTATAGAACGTTGGTTCGGCCGCATTTGGAATACTGCGTCCAGTTCTGGTCGCCACACTACCAGAAGGACGTGGAGGCTTTGGAGAGAGTACAGAGGAGGTTTACCAGGATGTTGCCTGGTATGGAGGGGCTTGGTTATGAGGAGAGATTGGGGAAACTGGGGTTGTTCTCCTTGGAAAGACGGAGGATGAGGGGAGACTTAATAGAGGAGTATAAAATTATGAAAGGCATAGATAGGGTGAACGGTGGGAAGCTTTTCCCCGGGTCGGTGGTGACATTCACGAGGGGTCATAGGTTCAAGGTGAAGGAGGGGGGAGGTTTAACACAGATATCAGAAGGACATATTTTACACAGAGGGTCGTGGGGGCCTGGAATGTGTTGCCGGGCAAGGTGGTGGAGGCGGACACACTGGGAACGTTTAAGTCTTATCTAGACAGCTATATGAACGGAGTGGGAATGGAGGGATACAAAAGAGTGGTCTAGTTTGGACCAGGGAGCGGCGCGGGCTAATTGTTCTTTGTTTCTCGTTTCAAGGCTTCATTCTATGATCATCTTGCTGGTGCCAGTGCAGAGCGAGACTGCGGATAGTTGGGAACCTGTCTCGGGGGCAGGGAATTCAGATGGTGTTCGTAAAGCAGAAGTGGAAATGAATAGGGTTGGGAAGTATTTTCTGATCATGGCCAGTGTGATCTCCTGGACTCGTTTCGATCGCCTCAGGGGGTCGGAGAGGAATTTCCCAGATGTTTTTTTCCCCATATTGGCCCTGGGGTTTTCACTCTGGGTTTTCGCCTCTCCCTGGAGATCACATGGTCTGGAATGGGGGGGTGGGGGTGAGTTAATAGGTTGTGATGAACAAAGCATCCTAGTTGGGAGGGACAGCTCGGTGGATAGGATATTAGGATGTAGATAGGCTGGAAAATTGGGCGGGGATCCTGGATTCAGGATTCAATCCTGGACCGGGGAGCGGCGCGGGCTTGGAGGGCCGAAGGGCCTGTTCCTGTGCTGTATTGTTCTTTGTTTGTTCTTTGAACAAAACGTGGCTGGGGATAGAGAGAGGTCTGAGTTTGATTGTGCTGCCTACTCATGGGCATAGATTTGACAATGAAATTTATTTTTCACGGGTCAGCAGCTTTCAAGTAAACTGCTAGGACAGGGAAACATGAATCGGGATTGCAGGGTGGCTGGTCCCAAGAAGAAGAAAAAATGTTCTTTGGAAACCAGGGAATAGAACAAAAGAAAGTTCCAGGAAGATTGTAGTCTCAAAGGAAGAAAGAATCATAGAATTCCTACAGTGTAGGAGGTCATTCACCCCTGCATATCCTTTGGGGAAAATTTAGCATGGCCAGTGCACCGAACATGCACATCTTTGGAGTGAGAGAGGAACCGGAGTATCCGGAGGAAACCCATGCAGACTGGGGAGATTGTGCAGACTCCACACAGACACCCAAGGCTGGAATCGATTCCTGGGTCCCTGACACTGTGATGCAGCAGTGCCCACTACTGTGCCACCGAACAGTGGGAATCTGAACAAGGTCATGTTTAGTGTTGTTAATGAAAGGAGCAGTGAAAGTCCCAAGAGGTACAGACAACCGCAAGAAGCCGATTTTAAATTCATTTTACAGGAAGCCAGACCTCGGATATAATCAGAAGTTGGTGACAACTTATTGAGGCCGATAGGATTCAATAAGCTATCACCAACTTCTGATTACATTGTGTTCTGTTGACATGGCTACATGCCATAGCGAGTTTGTGGCAAGTGAAGCTTGAATCTATGTGGTGATCCAGGGCAGATGGATGCAATAAAGAGAGGCTGAAATCCTGGCAGTGTTTTCTTGATGAAGACATTCAATAGCATCATCAATTGGAGAAGATTCCAAAGCGTGCTCTTCAACAGCAAAGATTGCATCACTCATATGGAAAACAGAGTCCAAATGAAGCAATGGCCTAGTTTTATTATTGCTAGACTATTCATCCAGAAACTCAGCTAATGTTTCGGGGACCGGGTTCGAATACCGCCATGGCAGCTTGCGAAATTTGAATTTTTTTAAAAATCTGGAATTAAGAATCTACCGATGACCATGGAAACAGTGTTGATGGTCAGCATTGTTGATGCTTCGCTGATGTCCTTTAGGGAAGGAAGTCTGCTGTCCTTACGTGGTCTGGCCTACATGTGACTCCAGAGCAACAGCTCTGTGGTTGACTCTCAATTGCCCTCTGAAATGTCTTAGCAACTCACTAAGGGCAACTAGGAATGAACAATAAATGCTGGCCAGCCAGCAACGCCCAAGTCTCATGAATGATTAAAAAAAAGTTGGCTCAGTGAGATCAGCATTGAGAATGAAGGATTGATAAAAGAAAATTCACAGAGGGTGCTTGGGAGACATCTGTCACATGGCCACAGAGAGTAGTGTATCTGCCCACAGTTTGCCTACTGATTTACATGTACTGTTTACTCATCGAGAACATCAAAGCGTTAAATAGATTTCAGAACATGTTACCTTGTAAATTTTTATATACCTAGAAAGCAGTTTATTACAGTTTCTCTTTCCTTGTTTCATAAATATTTTATTATTTTGTTGAAACTTTATCAGTGAGATCAGACAGTGTGTAACCCGGGAGGATGGAGTCAGTGAGATCAGACAGTGTGTAACCCGGGAGGATGGAGTCAGTGAGATCAGACAGTGTGTAACCCGGGGAGGATGGAGTCAGTGGCTCAGTTCAGTCGTTGCCATCCAAAGTAAACATCCGAACACTACATAAATAATAAAAGTTAGGATCAATTAAGCCAGGTTCGATCCTGAGATTTGACTTGTCCAGTGGGATCAGCTGGAATCTTAACTCACTGTTTAAACCGTGCTGCAATTTGTTGGGGTGTATTTTACCGTCACACATGGCAGGAGAATCAGAGCGGGGGAGGGGCAGATCATGGAAAGGTCCGTTGATCTCGAGTGGGATTTTCCGGTTTCGTCCCTGTCTAGATTCACCTTATAGCCCCCAGCTATCTATTGGACAGTACCAGAGCTCATGAGCTCCCTACATCTGTGACTGGGATGAACCTCCAGATGGTCACTCAATTCCTCTTCCTGCTCAGACCCTGTTCTCTTTTAACTTTGTATTTGAACCATTGATTCTTGCTCAAAATCTGGAACTTTGTCCTGTAAGAAATTACGATTTTAATTATTTTCTGTACCTACCCGCATCCATTTTCACTCTTGTTGAAGATGTTGGATCTGATCCTTTAGCCACGGTGGTGTTAGACGATCCGGTATTCTGACACCCTGCAACAAATACAATTTTCCATGTAAAATTCCACCGAGAAACACCTCATAACAGCCATACATTTTACATGTAATATTTCAGGAAATTTATTTGTGACGTGGAGTCACTGCTAATTCTGTTCAATTCTTGAAATATAAAGAGAAGGTGCTGGAAAATCCCGGCAGGTCTGGCAGCATCTGAGGGAAAGAAAACAGAGTAAACATGTTGAGTCCACGATGACTCTTGGTTCGAACCCCAATGTTATCTCTGTTTCTCTCTCCACGATGCTGCCACAGCTACTGAGATTTTCCAGCATTTTCTGTTTTTGTTCCAGATCTCCAGTAGTTCATTTTTACTCGACCTGTGTATTCTGATTTGAAACGCGTCCAGGCAAGCCCAGGCAATCTGCAAATGTTCTTTCTCCTTTGGGCTTGGCTTTCTTTCAGCAGCATCACAGGTAGAGACCGCTGACATTCCCTGTCAGTCCTCAATAACCTGTTATTAATAATTATAGTTTAAATTATGCTCAGTTCCAGACAAGATGCTGAGTTGTTTGAGCTCAATATAGGCAGTTCCCAATACCAGCTATCTATAGGACAATTCCAGTACTCAGGAACTCCCTCACCTGTGACGCTGATGTCTCTCCAGATGGTCACTCACTTCCCTCTTTCTACCCAGCCACTAGAAATATTTACCTCACAAAATGCAGCATCTCTCCTGGAACCAAACATAGTTTTACTTCCAATTATTAATAAGTAGTTTCAGTTTCCTCAGGACTTCTTTGTCTGGTAAACTAACAGTCCAGGCTCAATTCCCTAACAAATCTATCCATTGTGTCATCTGGAGAAGAGCTTTTTGCTTCATTCAGACACTCGCACGTGCAAAGACCTCTGTGCGTCGGATAGATTCTAATTATCAGATTTGCAAAGTGTCTGTTGCGCAATTAATAACCGGTCTCAGTTTCCAAAGGACCTCTGTTTGGTAAACTCACAGTGTGGGTGCAATTCCCTCTCTATCAAATCTATCCATTGTGTCATCTGGAGAAGAGCTCATTGATTATAACTGACACTGCACGCTTCCAGGTGCAAAGATCGGTGTCTATCTGACACCTGCACCAGTCTGCCATGAGGGACCCTGTCAAAGGATCATTAAGACCATTGAAAGAATGTGTCCGCTTTGCTATGGGTACGATTGTGCAAAGTCCGACTGTGATTTACTTCAAGGTGAAAGTGAATGGAAAATTTGGGTTTGAGGGTATAAAGCTACAGGAGGATGGAGTCAGTGAGATCAGACAGTGTGTAACCCGGGGAGAATGGAGTCAGTGAGATCAGACAGTGTGTAATCCGGGGAGGATGGAGTCAGTGAGATCAGACAGTGTGTAACCCGGGGAGGATGGAGTCAGTGAGGTCAGGCAGTGTGTAACCCGGGGAGGATGGAGTCAGTGAGATCAGACAGTGTGTAACCCGGGGAGGATGGAGTCAGTGAGGTCAGACAGTGTGTAACCCGGGGAGGATGGAGTCAGTGAGGTCAGGCAGTGTGTAACCCGGGGAGGATGGAGTCAGTGAGATCAGACAGTGTGTAACCCGGGGAGGATGGAGTCAGTGAGGTCAGACAGTGTGTAACCCGGGGAGGATGGAGTCAGTGAGGTCAGGCAGTGTGTAACCCGGGGAGGATGGAGTCAGTGAGGTCAGGCAGTGTGTAACCCGGGGAGGATGGAGTCAGTGAGATCAGACAGTGTGCAATCCGGGGAGGATGGAGTCAGTGAGATCAGACAGTGTGTAACCCGGGGAGGATGGAGTCAGTGAGATCAGGCAGTGTGTAACCCAGGGAGGATGGAGTCAGTGAGATCAGATAAAAGTTATAAGGAGAGGCTGAATAGACTGGGACTTTTTTCTCTGGAGCGTAGGAGGCTGAGGGGTGACCTTATAGAGGTCTATAAAATAATGAGGGGAATAGACAAGGTAGATAGTCAATATCTTTTCCCAAGGGTAGGGGAGTATAAAATTAGAGGGCATAAGTTTAAGGTGAGAGATACAAAAGTGTCCAGAGGGGCAATTTTTTCAGAGGGTGGAGAGTGTCTGGAACAAGCTGCCAGAGGTAGTGGTGGAAGCGGGTACAATTTTATCTTTTAAAAAGCATTTAGATAGTTACATGGGAACAATGGGTGTAGAGGGATATGGGCCAAATGCGGGCAATTGGGATTAGTTTAGGAGTTTAAAACAAAAAGGGCGGCATGGACAAGTTGGGCCGAAGGTCCTGTTTCCACGCTGTAAACCTCTATGACTATGGGAATAGATAAGATAGAAGCAGGGAAGTTGGTTCCACCGGTAGGTGAAACTAGAACGAGGTGGCATGGCCTGAAAATAAGGGGTGCAGATTTAGGACTGAGTTGAGGAGGAACTTCTTCACACAAAGCGTTGTGAATCTGTGGAATTCCCTGCCCGGTGAAGCAGTTGAGGCTGCCTTATTGAATGTTTTTAAGGCAAGGATAGATAAATTTGGAGGCCATTTGGTCCATCCAGTCTGCACCGACCACAATCCCACCCAGACCCTATCCCCGTGTTTACCCTGCTAATCCCCCTGACACCGAGGAGCAACTTAGCATGGCCAATGCACCTATCCTGCTCATCTCTGGAGAGTCGGAGGAAATCCCCGCAGACACGGGGAGAATGTGCAGACTCCACACAGACAGTGAACCAACGCCGGCAAAGTCAGCGAGGTGAAAGTTGTGCAGTAGAAGCCCAGACAGGGCAAAGGGGTGGGGAGGGGATTTCCATGAGACACAAACATTGTGGGTTCCAGTTCTTCTCTCTCTCTCTCTCTATACAGTTTGGGATTTGGGGCTGCTGTGGCAATACACGTGTTGCACTGTGAATGTGCACGTATCCTCGTATTCAATCAAGCTCTGTCAGTTTCCTTGCATTTGTTGATTTACAGCCGCACAAAACAATTTAGTTTCATGTGCTGCAAATGCTCAGACAGGGCCCAGACTGAAATAATGAAGAGAGATCCGTTGCTGTGTTTACTCAGACAAGCGCTTGATTGCAGTAATTTAGATGGTGCAGCAGTGTTTACACAGACACGGCCTAGATTGTAATAACAGATCTTTCTAAGAAACATTGAATCATCCAATTGCTGCAGTGCAGGAGGAGGCCATTTGGTCCATCCAGTCTGTACCGCCCACAATCCCACCCAGACCCTATCCCCGTGTTGACCCTGCTAATCCCCCTGACACTGAGCAGCAACTGAGCCTGGCCAGTGCGCCCTGTGCTGCTGATGTTTGGAGAGTGTGAGGAAAGGGCCGCAGACACGGGGAGAATGTGCAGACTCCACACAGACAGTGAGCCAAGGCCGGGAATTGAAGCCGGCTCCCTGGCGCTGTGAGACCGCAGCACCAACCACTGAGCCACCGCGCCGCCCACAATGTAACTGACCGTCCCCGCTCTGTTAATATGATACAAAGACGGGCTGTATTTACACAGGAAACCGCCATTTTAATCCTCAAGCTGAATGTTGTTGGAGTTCAAACTTTTTCTGGGCCGTTAATTCCTCCCCGTGATTCACAGACCCGGAAATACCCGGATACACAGCGACAAACCGCAGTGCGCCTGCGCGCAGTAAGAAGCGGGCCGCACCCTCCCGGAGTGAAGTTCGCGCGGGCGGCGGCGGTTGGTTTCCGGCTCGCCGATTGGTCAGCTCCCGGTCACGTGCTGTGAGCGGGCAGTGACTTCAGACCCCCCTCCAACCCCGCGCAGAAACCGTTAACGGCCGCGCCACGTGACCGCGAGCCGCTCTCACTGAGTGGGCGGGACCTCACCGCACCCTCATTCCCCATTGGTGCGTTCTGCTGTCCGTCAAATGAACACAGCCAATAGGAAGCCGCTCCAGCAGAATGATTGACAGCCAGTGCGGGGCGCACTCGGGCAGCTTGTGATGAAGCAGCGACTCGCTGCCACTGGGGACAACCCCAGTCAGCGAGAGTCGGCGCCGCTGAAGTTGAGACTTTTTCTCTTATTTAATTCCTTACCGTTACTCAAAAATTCGGTGTGAAGCCGCTGGGAAAGGCCCGCACACGCAGTGAGAAACGCCGCTGGGAAAGCCCCGCACACGCAGTGAGAAACGCCGCTGGGAAAGCCCCGCACACGCAGTGAGAAACGCCGCTGGGAAAGCCCCGCACACGCAGTGAGAAACGGCGCGGCGCCTGAACTCCGCACTCGAGACGGCGGCGGCTGTTTGTCCGCTCGCCTATTGGCCAGATCCAGATCACGTGCTGTGCGTCGGCAGTGGCGTCAGAACGCCCCCTCCAGCCGCGCGCAGAAACCGTTTAACGGCCGCTTCCAGCCACGTCACTGAGTGGGCGGCACCTCATTGCGTCATCATTCAGATTTACATACAGCAGGGAAACAGGCCCTTCAGCCCAACTTGTCCAGGCTGCCCCTGTTTTTAAACCTCTAAACTCGTCCCAATTGCCCACATTTGGCCCATATCCCTCTAGACCCATCTAACTAAATGCTTTTAAAAGACAATTGTCCCCACCTCTACTACTCCCTCTGGCAGCTCGTTCCAGACACTCACCACCCTCTGTGTGAAATAATTGCCCCTCTCACCTTCAACCTCTGCCCTCTAAGGTTTAGACTCCCCGACCTTTGGGAAAATACATGAACTATCCAGCTGATCTGTGCCCTCATTATTTTATAGACCTCTATAAGATCACCCCTCAGCCTTCTACGCTCCAAAGAAAAAAGTCCCAGTCTATCCAACTCCTTATAACTCAATCCATCAAGTCGGTAGCATCCCAGTAAATCTTTTCTGTACCTTTCTAGTTTAATAATATCCTTTCTATAATAGGGTGACCAGAACTGTACACAGTATTCCAAGTGGGGCCTTACCAATGTCTTGTATAACTTCAACAAGACGTCCCAACTCCTGTATTCCATGTTCTGACCAATGAAATCAGGCATGCCGAATGCTTTCTTCACCACTCTGACCACCTGTGACTCCACTTTCAAGGAGCCATGAACCCGTACCCGAGATCTCTTTGTTCTGTAACTCTCCCCAACACCCTACCATTAACTGAGTAAGTCCTGCCCTGGATCAATCTACCAAAATGCATCACCTCGCATTTGTCCAAATTAAACTCCATCTGCGATTCGTCAGCCCACTGGCCCAATTGATCAAGATCCCATTGCAATCCGAGATAACCTTCTTCACTGTCCACTGTGCGACCAATCTTGGTGTCATCTGCAAACTTACCAACCATGCCTCCTATATTCTCATCCAAACCATTAATATAAATGACAAATAACAGTGGACCCAGCACTGATCCCAGAGGACACCGCTGGTCACAGGCCTCCAGTTTGAAAAACAACCCTCGACAACCATCCACTGGCTTCTGTCATCAAGCCAATTTTGTATCCAATTAACTACCTAACCCTGGGGCCCATGATGGAGGTTGTGCAACAATCTGCCATGTGGTACCTTGTCAAAAGCCTCATTGATTCATTGCACAATCCATCACTGCACCCTCATTCTCCATTGGTGCATTCTGCTGTCCATCAGCTGAACACAGCCAATAGGAAGCCGCTCCAGCAGAATGATTGACAGCCAGTGTGGGTGGAGTCGGGCAGATTGTGATGAAGCAGCGACTCGCTGTGGCTTCACTGCCATTGGGGACAATCCCAGGCAGCAAGAGGCAGCAAGGGCGGCACCTTCCGTCCCCAAGAGCAGCATTCGCACCATCCCACTTTCTCTTCCATTTGGGCAGCACCACAAACAGCTTCTTGTTGTTTCTTCCATTGGCAGCACCCCCGGGTGCTCATGGTGCTCCCGTTCCAGGCCCTTTCCTCTTAATGATGGGGGAATGAGGCTCTCATAGCCCAGAATAAACATCCAGCAACACCGACAACTCCCAGCTTCCACATACTTATCACCGTAACTCCGGGTGCTTTCTACTCATCCTCCCTCTCTGGACAAGTTCCACTCCCTGCCTCATAACCGGATCATTCCGGGTGGCTTTCCGTAACTGGTTAGCGGTTACCGGAACTTTATCTTCTTGTGTGAAATGCATTATCTGCACATTCCAGCGGGAACATCTTTATCTCCAGGCAAAGGCAGCCTTGACAGAGCATCTGTGTAGATGTGTTTCTCTGACTGACAGCACCAACACCTACCTCTGCAATCAAACTGCTGCCATGGACGGTATCCCAGTGAATGGTCCAAGGATGGAAGATAAAATATAGGAATTATGAATGGGAGTCAGTAATTCAGCCCTTCGAGCTCCGTCACAACATCTTGGGGCTTGGTTATGAGGAGAGATTGGGGAAACTGGGGTTGTTCTCCTTGGAAAGACGGAGGATGAGGGGAGACTTAATAGAGGTGTATAAAATTATGAGGGGCATAGATAGGGTGAACGGTGGGAAGCTTTTCCCCAGGTCGGTGGTGACATTCACGAGGGGTCATAGGTTCAAGGTGAAGGGGGGGAGGTTTAACACAGATATCAGAAGGACATATTTTACACAGAGGGTCGTGGGGGCCTGGAATGTGTTGCCAGGCAAGGTGGTGGAGGCGGACACACTGGGAACGTTTAAGACTTATCTAGACAGCTATATGAACGGAGTGGGAATGGAGGGATACAAAAGAGTGGTCTAGTTTGGACCAGGGAGCGGCGCGGGCTAATTGTTCTTTGTTTCTCGTTTCAAGGCTTCATTCTATGATCATCTTGCTGGTGCCAGTACAGAGCGAGACTGCGGATAGTTGGGAACCTGTCTCGGGGGCAGGGAATTCAGATGGTGTTCGTAAAGCAGAAGTGGAAATGAATAGGGTTGGGAAGCATTTTCTGATCAGGGCCAGTGTGATCTCCTGGACTCGTTTCGATCGCCTCAGGGGGTCGGAGAGGAATTTCCCAGATTTTTTTTTCTCCATATTGGCCCTGGGGTTTTCACTCTGGGTTTTCGCCTCTCCCTGGAGATCACATGGTCTGGAATGGGGGGGTGGGGGTGAGTTAATAGGTTGTGATGAACAAAGCATCGTAGCTGTGAGGGACAGCTCGGTGGATAGGATATTGGTATGTAGATAGGCTGGAAAATTGGGCGGGGATCCTGGATTCAGGATTCAATCCTGGACCGGGGAGCGGCGCCGGCTTGGAGGGCCGAAGGGCCTGTTCCTGTGCTGTATTGTTCTTTGTTCAGTGTTCTTATCATGGCAGAGCTTTTAATTTCTTGATGCAAAGACGATGCCGAAGCCTCCTTTTTCCACCCGAGCAAACTTTTCCTCAGCTTTCGTCAATGATCTAGAAGCGAATACTTTGGATCTTCCTCTCCGTTTGACATAACATGAGACAGGACAACCTCAATCCCATTGGGCGAGGCTTCACATTTAAGCTGCAGCGGTAACTTTTTAAAATTGAACTAGCATTTCCAATCTCTTCAAAGCCTGCTTTACCACCAGAGAAGCCTCCTTTTTTTCACTTCCACGGCTCTCCTTTCACCAGCAACCGGAGCATCAGTTTCAATGCTGTCGCCAGGTCCGGATTGAGCTTGTTGTCATAGTAATTGATTAGACCCAAAAACGACCTGAATTGGGACACATTGTCTGGTCTTGGGGCCTTCATGATGACCTCCATCTCAGTCTTTGTGCCTCCATTTCATGACCCAGACATTCAATGGAGTCCTTGAAATACTCATATTTCTCTCTTGATTTGCAGGCCGTGCTCCTGCAACCTCTAAGGTATTCTCCAAGTACTTGGAAAATAGTCGAATCCATGACCAAGATCTCATCCAGGTAAGTCTGGATTCCTGTCATTCCACTCAGGATTTGGTCCATGGCCCTCTAATCGAGATAAGGGCGCATGTAATCAAGATGGGGGCACTCCAAACCGAAATTGGGGGCACTTGTAATTCACCTGGGCACTCCTCATTGACAGGAGCACTGTGAGCTGATATGCGGGCACTCAGAATTGAAACTGTCACTGCTCTAAATCTAAATGGGAGCACACCTAATCGGGATAGAAGTCTCTCTTATTCGAGATACAGCGTGCTCCCAATCGAGACAGGGGGGCACTGCTAACGGCGACGGTGGGGGGGGGGGTGGGGGGGATGACTGCTAACGGCGACGGTGGGGGGGGTGGGCACTGCCAACGGCGATGGGAGGGGCAATGCTAACGGCGACGGGGAGGGGGCACTGCTAATGGCGATGGGGGGGGGCACTGCTAAGGGTCACGGGGGGGCACTGCTAATGGCAACGGGGGGGGCACTGCTAAGGGCGACGAGGGGGGGAACTGCTAATGGCAACAGGGGGGGCACTGCTAACGACGATGGGGGGGGGCACTGCTAATGGCAACAGGGGGGGACTGCTAACGGCGACGGGGGGGCACTGCTAACGGCAACGGGGGGGGCACTGCTAACGGCAATGGGGGGGGCACTGCTAATGGTGACGGGGGGGGGGGCACTGCTGACCACAATGGCGGGGGGGGCACTGCTAACGGCGACGGGGGGGCGGCACTGCTAACGGCGATGGGGGGGCACTGCTAACGGCGATGGGGGGGCACTGCTAACGGCGACGGCGGGGGGGGGGCACTGCTAACGGCAATGGGGGGGGGGGGGACTGCTCATTGAATTAGTCGCTGCTCCAAATCTAAATAGGGGGCACCCCGAACTGATAAAGAAGGCTCCATCATTCGAGATACGGGGCACTCCTAATCGAGGGAGGGACAGACCTAATCGAGGTAGGCAGCGTTCCTAATTGATCGGGGACACTCAGAAATGACGGGGGGCACTCCTCACTGAAATAGTCACTGGTCCAAATCTAAACAGGGGGGCATTCCTAATCGAGATGGAAGGCTCCCTTATTGCAGATCGGGACACTCCAAATCAAGATGGGACACTCCTAATCGTTAGAGGGTCACTCGCAATCGAGATAGGGGGCACTCCAAATTGAGATAGTTGGGACTTCAAATCGAGCTAGAGGGAACTACTAATTGACACGGGCACTCCTGGCAGTGAACCCAGCCAGGCCTGTGACACTGAATCTCAAAGCACACAGTGAATCCAGCCAGACCTGTGGGACTGTATCTCAAGCGACAGACAGAACCCAGCAATGCCTGTGACACTGAATCTCAAAGGACACAGTGAACACAGCCAGGCCTGTGAGACTGAATCTGAAAGGACAGAGTGAATCCAGCGAGGCCACTGTTCGACCACCCCTAAGCCTCCTATGCTCCAGGAGAAAATGTCCCAGTCTTTGCAGCCTCTGCTTATAACTCAAACCATCAAGTATCCCAGTAGTTCTTTTCTGCACACTTCCTAGTTTAATAATATCCTTGGTATAATAGGGTGACCAGAACAGTACACAGTATTCCAAGTGTGGCCTTACCCAATGTCTTGTACAACTTCAACCTGATGTCCCAAATCCCATTCAGTATTCTGACCAATGAAACCAAGCATGTGGAATGCCTTCTTCACCACTCTATCCACTGTGACTCCACTTTCAAGGAGCTATGAATCTGTACCCCTAGATCTCTGTTCTATAACTCTCACCAATGCCCTACCACTAACTATGTAGTGCGCTCGTTCGATCTACCAAAGTGCATCACCTTGCGTTTATCTAAATTAAACTCCATCCACCATTCATCAGCCCACTTGATCAAATGATCAAGATCCCGTTGCAATCCGAGATAACTTTCTTCACTGTCCACTATGCCACAAATCCTGGTGTCATCTGCAAAATTACTAACCATGCCTCCTAAATTCTCATCTAAATTATTAATATAAATTACAAAGAGCAGGGGACCCAGCACCGATCCCTGAGGCACCCCGCTGGTCACAGGCCTCCAGTTTGAAAATAGAACAACCCTCCACAACCACCTTCTGTCTTCTGTCATCAACCAATTTTATATCCATTTGGCCACCTCACCCTGGATCCCGTGAGATTTAACCAAATCCTGTCTGCTTTTGTTTTGAAATGTTTACATTTTTAAACACTGAAACCTCTTGCCCTTGTTGGGAATATCAGTGCGGTTTGAGAAAAGCAAACACTGATCCCACACTCAACACCCCCCAACACAGGACTGAGCAGAGAGTGTGAAATGTGACTGGTGTGATTGTGGATTGTCTTTTAAAAGTGGGTGAGAAACACTCCTCCATTTTCAAATCTTTACCTTGTTTATGTAGCGTCTCGGACTCCCCTGACACTCACCATCCATCTGAATTAATCTCTATTCCTCACTGTCTAACTGTTACTCTCTGCATTGCTCCCTCTCCCTATCTCTCTGTTACTCTGTATCGCTCCATCTCTCTCTCTTCCTCTCTCTCTCTCTCTTCCTCTCTCTCCCTATCCCTCTCATCCACTATGTTGTTTACCGTTAAGGAGTCTAATCATGGAGAATTCAAACACTGTTTCTGTTTCTGTCTTGGCAGAATTAGCAACATGAGTGCAAATTTCAAGATTGGATTCACACAATACAGACAGAACAGTATTTATATAATGGCTTCTGCAAATGCTGGTGAGCTCAGTACATGTGGTACCGAATGTTACAATAAGATAGAATCTGTATTCAGACAACTGTTACTCTCTGCATTGCTCTCTCATTCTCCCTACCTCTCTGTTACTCTGTATCTCTTCCTCTCTCTCTCTATCCCTCTCATCCACCATGTTGTTTATCATTAAGGGGACTAATCATGGAGAATTCAAACATAGATCATAGAATCCTACAGTGCAGAAAGAGGCCATTCGGCCCATCTAGTCTGCACAATCCCACCCAGGCCCTACCCCCATATCCCTACATATTTTATCCACTAATCCCTCTAACCTACGCATCTCAGGAAACTAAGGGGCAATTTTTAGCATGGCCAATCAACCTAACCCGCACATCTTTGGACTGTGGGAGGAAACCGGAACACCCGGAGGAAACCCACGCAGACACGAGGAGAATGTGCAAACTCCACACAGACAGTGACCCGAGCTGGGAATCGAACCCAGGTCCCTGGAGCTGTGAAGCAGCAGTGCTAACCACTGTGCTACCGTGCCGCCCACTATAAATCAAATCATCACCTGCTCTGGTGGGATTAGAACCCAATTCCCCAAAGCTTCTCCCTGTTTCTGTTTTGGCAGAATTAGCAATATTAGTGGATATTTCAAGACTGGATTCACACAATACAGACAGAACGCTGGTGAGCTCAGTACACGTGGTACCTGAATGTTACAATAAGATAGAATCTGTATTCAGACAACTGTCACCCCACAGGGTCCAAACTTCACCGTGTTAATTTGATTTGATTTGATTGATTTGTATTGGGATGCAGTGAAAAGTATTGTTTCTTGTGCGCTATACAGACAAAACATACCGTTCATAGAGTACACAGGGGAGAAGGAGAGGAAAGGGTGCAGAATATAGTGTTGCAGTTACCGATAGTGGGTAGTGAAAGATCAGCTTAATATATGGTAGGTCCATTCAGAAGTTGACATTCTCCCCAAGCACTAAAGCTTTCCACAAAGCAAGGCTCACAAATTCAACACCAATTTCTTTGTCCGCTCTCCCATCATGCTGTGTTCGGAGTCTCTGATCGACGCTGAGGGCCTAGTATTTGAGGCTCTGAGCTGAACCCACAATCTGTCTGATTCTGAGAGAAGATTACCCACTCATATATATACCCTTGAAATATATCTGTTGTGTACAGAGTCACTTCTTTTTTCCCTGTGTCTGCTACCCTTAAAGAACTACTGAATAATCTTTAAACATCTGTATTATCACAGAACAGGGCCAACATGGGGGAATTTAGTATCAGGGAGGGCACAGTTTAAAATTCATACAGCTCCCATTAAAGATGGAGATGAGGAGGAATAATTTGTTCTCTCAGGGGGTGGTTAGTGTTTAGAAGTCAAAGTTAAAATTCATTTATTGGTCACAAGTCAGTCTTACATTAACACTGCAATGAAGTTACTGTGAAATTCCTCTAGTTGGCGCCTGTTCGGATCAATGCACCGAACCAGCACGTCTTTCAGAATATGGGAGGAAACCGGAGAACCCGGAGGAAACCCTCGCAGACACAGGGAGAACATGCAAACTCCGCAGAGACAGTGACCCAAGCCGGGAATCAAATCCAGGTCCTCGACGCTGTGAAGCAGCAGTGCTAACCACTTTCCCCAGAGAGTGAGTTGAGCATTATGGGGAGACAGGCAGCAAAGTAGATTTCAAGCCACAGTCAGATCAGCCATGATCTTATCAATGGGAGGAGCAGAATGGCCCACTTCTGCTCCTATTTGTTGTGTTCTGCGTGGTACCTTCAAAGGCCATTGTACTCAGCATTGCAGGAACTCTGCCGAACACACTCTATCTCAATCACTTCCTCTCCCTCTCTGTGACTCTCACTCCATTCCTTTCCTTCCCTCTCTCTGTTACTCTCTCTCTATCTTGTTGTAGGGAAAAGTCCCTTGTACCAGTGCATTCAAGGAATTGGAGTCGCAAGGCAAGGTTCAAAGCTTTTTTCTTTAATGTACAATTACTGGGAACCCAGGGAGACCCCTGTAGCCAGCTTAGAAACAGTGCTTGGCCACGTTGATCTCAATAGGTACACATTTGCTCTGGATGTTTATCGGAATCCAAATTCGAGCGGGAACATTTGCTCATACATTTTTACAATATTTATAAAATGGCCTGTCTGGTCAGGAAGTTCCCGGAGAGACTTGTCAATTTGCATCTGTATGGTGTGTGTCCGTGTTCATGGGACTGCCTGTTCTTGCCCCGGTGTTTTAATGTGTTTCCCATTATCCTCTTGATGTGTCCCCTTATTTAAATCGACCTCTACTGTTTTGTGTCTGTATTCTATGCTTGCGAGATTAGGTGTTAATGTCATTTTGTCCTGCTGTGTGTCGGGGGATTTAATCTAATCTTTTATTCTTTTTATCCTAGTTTATTAAGTTTATTTGCCTGCCTTGGCCATTTTATTCCTGTAATATTTTATTGACAGTCCGGTTATGCCATATAACCCACTCCAGGTCTTGACTCGCAGATATCCCGATCTTCTAGCCAAAGGCCGGTTTAAAATGCAGCTTCGTGCTGTTGCTGGGCAGAATAAGGATCTTTTGTCGGCTTTGAAATTAAAGGTCTCTCAGCTGTGCAGAGGGGGATTTAAACGAATGTCCATTCGGGTGTTCCCCTCTGCATTGTGGGCACGTTATGAATGGTGCCAATCAGTCCAATAAATGAATATGTTTAATCAGGTGAATATTGATGAGATAATAAAAATATGGCTTTTGGAAAATGGCCTACTTCAGTCCCTCCTCTCGTCCAGGGGGTCCCATTCATGGCTGACCCCCCATGGACGATCTTGAGAGGTACAGTGACTTGTACAGATGTCGTCCTTGCCGTTGTTCCTCTTCCTCTGTGGTGTGGTTAAATTCTTGCATCTGGATACTGGCAGTGGGTAGCATTCTTGATGCAATATTTGCACATATCACTTTAATACAGGTTAGGCCCAGGCAGAGTGTGAACAGGATGGCTACTACTAAAATTAATCCCTTCATAATGTATGCTCCCCAAACTGTGTTAAACAGCCACCCTAACCACCCATCAGTCCCTGTAAATCCCTGTTTAAAGCTGTTCAATTGCTTTTGTATCCCGGACATGGCTGCTGTTATGTTTAATGTCTCGTCGTGTACATATGTGATGCATTTTCCTTTGATGTTGGTGCATACCCCTCCTTGTCTGGCTAGCTGATAGTCTACTGCATATCTCGTTTGCTGTGTGTATAGTCTGAGTTCTGCGAGTTCTTGGTCAATTGCACCCAGTGCTTGGAGGGTGTTGTTTCCTAAGATGGTAAGTCCACATATGAAGAAATTCCTATTACTGGCACTGATCACCCCTGCGGTGCCCCCTAGGGATAGTGTCCCCAGAAATCCATACCCCAAAGAAGATCCTAATGTGACAGGGGCCTGCCAGTCTTGACCCACACTTGACCCTGACTGCACAGAGCTGTGCTGAGGTGCTTCATGGGAGTGGGGCAATTCTGTCTGAACTTAGCTCCTGTAACTAAATGCACTGGAACTACTGAATTAGAACGCAGCTAACTGTGCACTGGAACATCAGAATGCAGTTAGCTGTTACTAGAACGTCAGAACTGAAGTGGATGGCCTCACACTGACTATTCATAGATTTGCAGGTTTTTTTTGTGCTGTAGCTTTACCAACTCACTGAGTCTCTCTGTGTTCCTGATTTCTAAGAATTAAATACAGTCAAATTCTAATTCAATTACAGCTAATAGGTCAGGAAACTTAACCATAGAAACATAGAAAACTACAGCACAAAACAGGCCCTTCGGCCCCACAAGTTGTGCCGGACATATCCCTACCTTTTAGGCCTACCTATAATCCTCCATCCTATTAAGTCCCATGTACTCATCCAGGAGTTTCTTAAAAGACCCTAATGAGTTTGCCTCCACCACCACTGACGGCAGCCGATTCCACTCGCCCACCACCCTCTGTGTGAAAAACCTCCCCCTAACATTTCCCCTGTACCTACCCCCCAGCACCGTGAACCTGTGTCCTCTCGTAGCAGACATTTCCACCCTGGGAAAAAGCCTCTGAGAGTTCACCCGATCTATGCCTCTCAACATCTTATATACCTCTATTAGGTCTCCTCTCATCCTACGTCTCTCCAAGGAGAAAAGACCGAGCTCCCTCAGCCTATCCTCATAAGGCATGCCACTCAATCCAGGCAACATCCTTGTAAATCTCCTCTGCACCCTTTCAATCTTTTCCACATCCTTCCCATAGTGAGGCGACCAGAATTGAGCACAGTACTCCAAGTGGGGTCTGACGAGGGTCTTATATAGCTGCATCATTATCCCCGGACTCCTAAACTCAATCCCTCGATTGATAAAGGCCAGCACACCATACGCCTTCTTACCCACCTCCTCCACCTGCGGGGCCAATTTTAGTGTCCTATGGACCCGGACCCCAAGGTCCTTCTGATCCTCCACAGTACTAAGAGTCTTTCCCTTAATATTGTACTCCTTCATCCAATTTGACCTGCCAAAATGGATCACGATGCATTTATCTGTGTTGAAGTCCATCTGCCACTTCTCCGCCCAGTCTTGCATCCTATCTATGTCCCTCTGTAACTTCTGACATCCCTCCAGACTATCCACAACCCCACCAACCTTCGTGTCGTCGGTAAACTTACCAACCCATCCCTCCGCTTCCTCATCCAGGTCATTTATGAAAATGACAAACAGCAAGGGTCCCAGAACAGATCCCTGGGGCACACCACTGGTGACCGACCTCCATTTAGAAAAAGACCCATCCATACACACTCTCTGCCTCCTTTGGGCAAGCCAGTTCTGGATCCACAGGGCAGCAGCCCCTTGGATCTCATGCCCTCTCACTTTTTCTAGAAGCCTTGCATGGGGGACCTTATCGAACGCCTTGCGTATACCACATCTACCGCTTTCCCTTTGTCAATGTGTTTAGTCACATTTTCGAAGAACTCCACCAGGCTCGTAAGGCACGATCTGCCTTTGACAAAGCCATGCTGAGTATTCTTGAGCATACTAAACCTCTCCAAATGCTCATAAATCTTGTCCCTCAGGATCTTCTCCATCAGCTTACCAACCACTGAGGTTAGACTCACCGATCGGTAATTTCCTGGGCTATCCCTATTCCCGTTCTTGAAAATAGGAACCACGTCCGCAATCCTCCAATCCTCCGGCACCTCTCCCATCTCCATCGACAATGCAAAGATCATCGCCAGAGGCTCTGCAATCTCTTCCCTCGCCTCCCACAGTAACCTGGGGTACATCCCATCCGGACCTGGCGACTTATCTATCTTGATGCCATTCAAAGATTCCAGCACAACCTCTTTGTTAAAGTCCACATACTCAATCTTTTCAGTCCACCGCAAGCCCACAGTACATCCACCCATGTCCTTCTCCTCTGTGAAAACCGAGACAAAATTCTCATTAAGCACCTCTGCCATTTCTACTGGTTCCGTACTGATTTTCCCGCCTTCACGTTTTATAGGCCCTGTACCTTCATGTCTCATCCTTTTACTCTTCACATATTTATTGAATGCCTTAGGGTGTTAAAGTATGAGCTAAAATAAAAGTTCTGATGAAGGGTCATCCTGACTCAAAACTTTGGCTCGATTCTCTTTTCATTTGGAGGCCCACACTGTCTGTAATTTACACACAGTAAAACAACAACCTGAGTTGTTGTCTTGTCCTGCCAGGTGGGTGCAGGAGAACCAGTGGGACTCGCCCAACAGAGATGGAGAGCTGGAAGCAGTGTTAGAGAGCACACTGCTCTCACCTGTCTTACTGTTATCAATTTGACATTACAATTGATATTTAATCTCGTGGATCCGATCTAGAATCTTCAGCATATTGGATCAGGTTATAAATCAGTAATTTCCAAATATGTATATATAAAACCACTCGATAGCAAATCTCTTGTTCAGAGATTTTGGTTGAACCCAGAATAAAACTATCAGTAAGTTTTGGGGCTTGATTCTATAAATGGCACAGGATGGAACATTGCAAGTGTTTTTGCCAAACTATGGTTTCTAAAGTTTGCCCTTTGAAACCGATTATCTGATCACTCTCTGAATAAAAATGTTGCACCATCTGAAATAAACAATCCAAGTTCAACTGATTAAAAGGGAGGTGCAAATCCTCCAGAAGTTTCACACTTCATTATTCAACCAACATTTAAATACAGTAACAGGAGGCAATTATTCTGCCCCTTGAACCTATTCCTCTAATTAATTATATTTTGCCTCATCTGCATCTTAACTCCATTTACCCTGAGTAGATGTCATCCTCGATAAGGACAGTTGACGATGACCTGCCATTGATTCACTTCACTTGTCATCCTGAGTTAATGAAATTCTGAGAATATTCTTGAATAACTCCATTGGGCCAGAATCTGGTGTCTCAGTTGCTGGTTTACAATAATAAATGTAACTGGAGTGTTCGTGCTCATTGCCCAACAGCTGCAGCCATTGTTGCTCAGAGATCATTCAGTTTGGAAGTTAAATGGTTAATCTCCATGTATAGAAACAGTCCTTCTCTCAGCTCATTGACAAGGAACTGGCTCCTGGGCTCTGGGGTGAAACCACAAATATCAGGAAATCAATGTTTGCTCAAAATTCCGAAGTCCCAGTTGGAATTTGTTTCTTATCATTTGACTGATTTACTGAACATCTCTGGAACAAGAAGAGTTAAAGTAAAATTTCAAATGAAACTTGTTGACAGTTGAATTAGCCGCAGGTTGTCAAACTGGTTGAATTTGATGCCTGGAATGGGGCCGCTCCCTTCTCTGCAGTAAGTGGGGAATGTTTAAATTGAATTCCATGCTGAGGATGGGCAGCAGCTTTCACACAGAGGGTAAAGCTGTGAGCCTCGCTGAAAAGGGAGACGATCACATTTCCAATTTGTTTCATTTCAGCAAGTTGCAAGAAATTTCTATCTCATTGATGCAGAGGATCAGGGATAGAAATTACACAGACTACACAGAAATGAAGAGACGGGGATTTTTTGCAGACAGAAGATAAGATTAATGTAACTTCTTACATTTAATGCCTTGACCAATATTCTGTATCTGCAGCTTGTCCTGGATTCCAACATATCTCTGTTTCTTTGGTCTCTCTTTCCCCAATCCATCCATTTATTGTGTATTTCATCGGCTTATTTGCCTTTTCTAAATGCGTTACCTCACACTACTCTGAGGTCCCAGGAGGGGGTTCCAATACCCAGTGGGTTTCTTGATGTCTGCCTGACAGGACACCAGGGTCCGCCCCCCAGGTGTCCATCTCCATGTTGTTAAACTTGTTATCAGGTAAGGTTTCTACAGGATCTCTTGGTGACAGAAAGTCTGGCCCGATCTGGGCTTCTAACAATAGACCGATGCATTTCAATGAGGTGCCATGATCTCCTGCTAAGTCTCAAGTAGAGTGTAACGGCCTTTGATGGGTGGTTGATGGGTCAGGCACAGACACATTTGTGTATTGTACAATTGGCCTGCCTGCGGTTTGACTGTGTTTGATTTCAATGTGCCCAATTCTTTAATTTAGGATATCCAATTTAATCAGCCTTAAAACTAGGCCCTGTTTATATCACCACATTCCCTCCACTTCTACCATATCCAGCCCTTTCATTATCTTATAGGGCTCTATAAGATCATCCCTCAGCCTTCTAAACTCCAACGAGTACAAACCCAATCTGCTCAATCTCTCCCCATAACACCGTGTGTTACTGACGGTATCTCTACTAATGTTAATTCAGCACCCTCGCACAGTCTCTGAGTCACCCCTCTCCCCGCAGCACCCAGTGTTACTGACTGTATCTGTACTGATGTTAATCCAGCTCCCTCACACTGTCACTCAGTAACCCCTCTCCCCGCAGCACCCTGTGTTACTGACTGTATCTGTACTGATGTTAGTCCAACTCCCTCACACTGTCACTCAGTAATCCCTCTCCCCCAGCACACTGTGTTACTGACTGTATCTGCACTGATGTCAATTCAACTCTCTCACACTGTTACGCTGTAACCCCTCTCCCCCAGCACCCTGTGTTACTGACTGCATCTGTACTGATGTTAATCCAGCTCCCTCACACTGTCACTCAGTAACCCCTCTCCCCCAACACCCTATGTTACTGACTATCTGTACTGATGTTAATCCAGCTCCCTCACACTATGACTGAGTAAACCCTCTCCCCCAGCACCGTGTTACTGACTGTATCTGCACTGATGTTAATCCAACTCCCTCACACTGTCACTCAGTAACCGCTCTCCCCCAACACCCTGTGTTACTGACTGTGTCTG